>NC_042621.1:247363463-247371648 GCF_901001135.1 Rhinatrema bivittatum | reverse complement strand
AAGGGTCCTTAGCTTTCGCCGCCAGCGATGTCACTGCAGAGTCGGCCCCGGTGCTGCCCTGACTCCTCCTCTTCCGGGTCGACTCTGCCCCGACTCCACCCCATTTAGTGATTGCACGCGAAAAGTCCCTTTTCGCGTGCAATTGCTTTTGAAAATGACCCCCATAGTTTCTTAATTTTACACAATTTGTGTGATTAGATCACCTGCCCTGAATTTTTAATTTTTCATTTTATGCATTGCTGCTTCTGGAAACATATTAGAAAAATCTGTTTGAATTCTTGTCCACATTCTTTAGTGACATCAACAGTGGAGTAGGCTCATTTTTCCATGACATCACGCAAGTCATAGGGGAGAAAGCAGAGCCTTAAAGAAGACAATTTTCAAGGGACTTCGGCTGGTAAGGTAATGTTTACCCGCAGAAATGGCCCTTCAGAAAATTGCATAGATGGGAGGGAGTTCCAGAGGCTGAGGTCTGAGTGGGATTGGAACTTACATTCATGCTTTTTAATTTTAATATGTGCATATATAAATATTCTCAGCAATTCTCCGTGGACCAAATAGGTGTAATTGCGTGTAACTATATTTTGCTGGGATCATTTTGCAGGTAAATCCACCTTGAAAACTGGTGTGTAACTTATGGGCATATTTGCTAGCTAACTTCTATGCAGTGTTACCAAATTACCCCCAGAGGGGACGCTAAGAAAAGGAGAAAGTTGTAAATGAGGCAAAAATGTACCCTGAGCTGAAGAGCAAGATCAGGTGCAGTCAGGACCGTCTTGGGGGCAGGGAAATGAATTGGTGCAGCTGCCCCGGGCACTGTGCTTTGAAGGAGGCCTCACAATTGCAGTGGCTCCGCCCCCCTGCACTATAATTCACTGCCAGTAAATGTTCTGGGATTCCACTTTGGCTGATTTGCCTAGGTCCTGCAATCCCTATGGGTCACCCTGGACACAGGGTTTATAATTTTCACGCGTGTCCAATTAACTGAAAGTGAGATAAAAGCCCTGAATGCAGAATATTATTCACGAAGAGATCCGAATATCCAAGTGCATGTGGCTTATTTCATAAAGATTTTTCCATGGGAAAAAGTCCTTTTTGAATAAAGCCCTCTATAATTTTGCACCACTAGTGAATTTTACAACTTATAGACCTCTATGGTTATCCCTTTCCTGCCAATTAGATATATCTGTAATGTGAAGTCTTGTTTTTACTTTCTAAGTTATGAAAATGATGATAATACTTTTTCAATAAATACTATATATATATTCTCATATGCATATACATTAAAACAAACATGCAAATCTACAGAATAAACCACTGCATATGTCCAGCTATACTAGTGTGCTTCAATACTAGTGTATGTGCCTGACACATATTTCTTCCATAGAACCAATAACTAGATGCAGAGCCTACAGCTGCAAATATTTTACCAGCTATTTTGCTACCCTGTTTTAATCTCTGATCTTTCTTCTCATTATCCTAGAGCTGGATTTACTCCCATCCCTCATGGCTTGCATGCATGGAGTTTCTTCAGTACAATCATTTTCAAAGGGATTTTTCCCTCCTGTACCGATGTTCAGCATTGGATTAATTCAAAGTACTCATTGATAGTAGTAGTAACAACATTTTTAAACTGCCCATAAAGTATTTTGTGCACTCTACTCCTCAGAGGCCCCAGCATAATAAGATGGGGAAGGACATGAACAACCTGAGAAAAAATAATTGTATATAGTATCTGTAGGAGGAGAGTGGCACTGCAATCAAAATTAGGAGTTATATGGAAGAGGTTCTAAAAAATGGAAAAGCCAAAAACAAAATCTTTAATATTTTGCCATGCAATAATACAAATCAAGCCAACAGTAGAATAATGATTGTAGCTTTATTGATAAAGTCACATACACCCATACACTTGATCCATTTCTAAAGGTAATAATCTGCCTGCTGTAACCTCAACTAAACATTCTTTGAGTCCCATTTTTGTTGTGCCTACTGTAGCCTCAGCTAGAGGGCTTTGCCATCTCGCACTGCCAGGACCAATCCATATTGCTAAGAAAGGGCGCCTTCGCTCAGCATGGCTGAAGCCAAGCCTTGTGGCTCTTCATGGAATGTTCTCATGCTGCCTATAATACTCTACTGGGCCCACTATGCTGCCAAGATAGGATACTCTCTCCCAAAATGGCTGAACCCAATTCACGCTACCCAGCGTCCTGGGATCTCCCCACATTGTCTGTACTTCCAGTTGGGTGTTTTGTGCATCTTCACCCCTGCCACAACTGTACCCTCAAACATTACACTTCCCTATCTGAGAAGGGGGTTCCTCCTCCAAATTACTGCAGGATTTAAGGGGATGAATATCCAGGAGATGAAGGGGATGGAAAAGGGTGCTGGGAGCTAGGCTCCATATTAAGGTGTGGCTCCCACTTACCTTGTCTTGAGACCTCTTCTCAATATTTGTACTGTAATATATATATATATATATAATGTCTTACTGTATATTGATGGTTACATGTATATGTGTGTATGTGTGGTATATAGATAAATATACAATTGTGATTATTAATTTAAGTTTATTATGAGTTTCTCTGAATAGTTTCTTCCTTGATAGACATATGTGCTCTTTTTGCTTTGTAAAAGGTTAGTGTTGTTGACTGTTCTTTCCCCAGGAAAAAGACACAACAAACACAGAGTGGCATTAGAAACTGAGCCACACACTTTCCCCCATAGCATTGAACAATTCAGTCAAAGACAAGCACAAGCCTTCTGTAAACCCTGCAGTTTACATGTGCTTGTTGGACCTCTGACTTTTGCACTTTAGTTGGTTTTCTTGGATTAGACTCACCTAGGGATTTTCTCCTGTGCCAGCAAGGCTTAGACTGGCAAAGAATGCAACAAATGGAACTGATCTGCAGCCCAAGGAAACAAGACAACAGTGTTAATATTGCACTGCCAATGTGGCTTATCTTAATGTATAATCATGTAGCAAATCATGTATTCATTTGTATTATTAAATAAAGACTAACATAGTTGTACACCCAACAGAGCATAAGGAATGCACAGAGGATCCTGGGTTCCCAGCATTCCCTGCTCCCTTTTGGAAAGCCGCTGACTCATTCCCTGAGCAATCAGCGTTGTGTGCCATTACAAATGGGATGGTTAATAGGCCTGCATCCATTATCATTAGTGCATCTCAGCACGCAGGTACATGATGGGTCCTGCCAGCGCTTTTGCTCCAGCTCACTGAGCCAGGGGCCATGCTCCATTGCAAATGGGGATGAGGAACACCTGCTCCAGGGTTTTTCAGCAGGCTAGCGTCATCCTTCACATCTCATGCAACACTTGTTCTGTCAGAATGCAATGCTGGCACAGGCCCGAATGCTGGCTTTGCCAGGCGTCCGACTAAAGATTATAAAACTTCCCTGTGGTCTTCTGCCGAAGTTCGGCTTTTGAATTTTATTTTTAAATGAGCCTTTTAAAAAATTTATCAATTTCATAATTAGGTATTCAGTCATCATGTTGAAGGTTTAAAAATAAAACTAAAAAAAAATAAGTTTCCTTCAGAAATTAACTTTGCTTTGTTTGGCAATTAGAATAGGATACTTAAATATTTAATGTAACTGATAGCATTTATTCACCCTGCAAAGCACTGGCTGCTTCAGTGCTTTAATGAAATGCATATTTTCTTTAAACATTGCTTTAAAAGCAAGATTATGGTTTACCTTTTTGTGTAGCAATTTGCAATCATATTTTCTTTTGTTCAGCACATCTGAATAAGCTAAACTGTAAAAAAAAAAAAAAAAATGACATTCTGTTTTCTTTTTCTGTGAAATGAGCCCTTGATGCTTCTTTCCTGGCTTCTGCACCAATTTCCCAGCATAAGAAGCACAAAATATAGCATGGGACTGTACTTGTGGAGGGATTTAAAATAAAAACGCAGTTTAAATATAGGGCTCCTGGTCCTTCTCTTAAATAGTTTCACAGAAAGGTTTTGGCAGGGCAGTCTGGCAGAAGTGCAGAATTCAGAGATTTTGCTCTCCAGGAAGCAACATGAAAAATAGATGTTATTTATTTACTTCCATCCTCTGTTCCTCAAAATCTATCCATTAGTTCAATGTTGATTACAAAGTAACAGATATAATAATGACAAACACTAAAACAGCATTAAAGCAGTTACAGGCACTACGTACAGCAAAATAACACAGAAGCATCTTCACCTAACAAAGAAACAAAATTCAGTGAAATGCTGGCATAAAAAGCATTGTTTTCACCTTTTTTCTAAATAACAAATAATTAGCTTCCTCTTTCAAATCAGTAGATAAGGCATTCCACAAAATTGCATCTACTATAGAAAAGGCTCTTGTTTGAGTCTTGTAATTTCAACTCTTTAAAAGATGGAAGAGGAGATTTTTACCAGCAGAATGTAAGGACCGTGAGCAAATATAAGGAGACAGAATCATAGACAGAGAGTGCACCCACTCATTGTAAATTATTTTCTGGATGAGGGTTAGAACCTTAAACTGCATTCACTGGTCAATTGGCAACCAGTGTAGATCTGTCAAAATTGGAGCAATTCTGTCAGTTACACAGGAGGCTGTTATTAATCTGGCTGCTGAGTTTTATTGATTTGCTTTAATTATTTAATGGCTGTATCGTCTTACTATGTTGCGGTCTGCTGAGATCTCACCTGGATTGGCAGAATACAAATGACAATATAAATAAATAAATAAATCGACAAGGTTTTTGGCAAGCTCTATATAAAAGGCTTGTGTTGGTTGGTCATGTCGGTTACATTGTCTGCCAAGCCCTGTATCTCCCTGTTACTATACACAGGGACAGGAAGGCATAGGCACACATACATAGATGCTCACAAGCTCACACAAGTGTGTAAACAAGCTCGTACAAGTGAACACAAGTTTGCACAAATTGCATGCAAGCTCATGTAAGGGCATACAAGCTCTCATGAAAGCTCACACAAGCGTGTATGCAAGCTCACACAAGCATAAAGCACACAAAAACTCGCACAAGCATTTACACAAATTTGCACTATCATGCAGAAGCACATGCAAGCATGCAGAAGTGCATAAAACTCGTGCAAGAACACTCAAGCTCAGAAAAGTGTGCACAGGCTCCCTCACAAGCACACTGTGGCTCATGCACACAGACTCACACATGCATATGCATACTTACACATACACACACACACACATACAGGCAGATACACATTCATATATGCAGGCACAACCACCCACGCACAGGAACTGGCACACACACACACAGGCACAGGCCCTCCCACACACACACAGAAGCTGAGGCCCACCCTCCACACACACACACACATACAGGCACAGACACACACTACCCCAAACACATACATGCAGGCACAGGCTCCCACACAGATAGGCAAAGACATCCACACACACAAACACACACATGCATTCATGGGCCCTTCCACACACAGGCACACAAACATGTACATACACACACTCTGTTATAGACCAGACTACCTGAGCAACACCAAGCATATTTTGCTACCCTAAATATAATGAATTACAGTAGTCCAATGTACTAGGCACTAGTGCTTGAATCACACAGTCCTAAAATCTGTTAAAGATAAAAAAGGTTTCACATGTCTTCAGCCAAAGTTTTAAAAAGGCGACTTAACAACTGATTTTATGTGACTTGAAAGCCAAACTAGAATCAAGACATCCAAGTCACAAAGTGGAAATGTTAAGTCAGTGAATGTCAACTGAGAGGGGTGGATGAAAGGCGATAAAAAATGTAACTAGAAGAATAACTATCTTCCATAAGTTTAGGATCAATTTAATAGAAATAATCTAATGGATAGCCAGCAATATCAAGACAAGATGAAAAGGCAAACAGAAGAGGGCTACCATTGGAGTAGCAAGGAAAATGTATCTGAATATCATCAGCATAGATGCGGTGATCGATGCCAAATGAAGAAATAATAATGGCAAGTGGTTGCAAATAAGCATTAAAAATGTGGCAGATAATGCTAACTCCTAAGACACATCTGAGATCCATATTCTGTCACCAGATAGATTGCAAAGTTAGCTGAATAAACTTATTTAATGTCTTCCAAGAGGAGCAGCCATTACCTTATCTCACCTGTTTGCATTCTGTTCATTAGATAAGATACAAACCAAGCTAACACCACATCTTTAAGGCCAATAATTTGAAGTCGTGATATTAAAATCTCATACATGGCAATATCAAAGGTGATATTGATTATCAGGTTAAGGGTCCAGCTTGCTTTGATCAGAAGCAGCCCATATGGTTGGACTCCATAAAATTACTCACAATATAATTTGTCCTTACTTTAATAAAAGACTTATAAATATATTGAAGTATCTGAGAATAAGGCCTTTTTTTCCACTGGACCTAGCATTCATCAAATAATAGTATGTCCCTACGTTTTCCAGATCTGCAGCTGTATTGTAGGAAACCACATGGTACAAAATGATCAGATGCATCGAACATTTTTCCCTTCATTATAGTTTAAAACAGTTTTTAAATAAAAAAAATACTTAACCAGTTATTGCATCTTTGCTATATCTAGGATTTTAACCCATTATACTCTTTGTATTCAGGTTTACTACTGTGTCAAGGGTCAATTTTTGATGACAAATTAGAGCCAATGAAAACTTGCCAAGGTGTGAGCAACTCTGTGAGGATGATCAAAACCATGTCTGTGTTTCAGGACTGTATAACAAGCTACAGGGAGGCACATCTGTAAATTATACAGGAAGCCTTCTTCAACAACTGATTCATCCTGACAGTTTTACTGGAGTATATGAAAATTAATATTAAAGATGTGATATGTAGGCTTCATTCCAGGAATTCCAATCTGGTTTCAATAAAATGGAAATACTGATTGGAAGTGAAGTTGCCTTCCGGTTTTGCCTTTGGCTATTATGTGTTCATTTGTGAAACAACTGAATTCCACAACTATTTTTAATATTCAGTTTAGGAGTTCATTTCCTACACTGGACACATTGTAATGATTAAAATAGTGCTGCCACCCCATCCTGAAAAGTCTTTCATTTCCAACAGCCAGGATGCTGAAATGAAATGAATTATCTTGTTTAGTCCATCCTTTTATGCATCAGGTTGTGTCAGTGCATATCTAGAGTAGAATAGGAAAAAAAATTATAATGCTTCCTTGAGTAGAACTTGAAACCAGGAAGCGAACAATGGATGAATGATTTGTGAGAAACTGAGTTTGTGCCTTTGGTCCTCGTGTTTGCTGTATTGCATGTTTGGTGTTCTTTACAGTCTTCTGCAGCAAAACCCGCTAAAAGAAAGTTTTTTTTAGAGATCTTGTTCATATTCGGGAGGAGCAAACCACTACTAAATGTGCACCAGCTAAAGAAAGGTATATGAAGCTCTCCAAAGCAAAGGAAAAAGAGACCTATGGATAAACTTCAATTTTGATATTTTGCTGTACACTAAAAAGTAAAAAATACTTTTATTTAAGAAGTTATCTTCTTCTCTAATGTAGTGATAGCGTGAACCCATAACAGGTCCATTGGTCTACATACCCATGCCAAGCCAATCAGCATCAATACCTTTGAAGATGTCTCAAATGAAGTGTTAAAGTACTTTAATATTAAACCATTTTACATTGCTAGAAAACATCAGCTTATCAGGTATTTATTCACCTGAGAAGGTTGAATTGGCCAGTCTGACTGATTTAATCTTGTACGATAAATAGCACTTGATGGCTGGCCTTGTATCAGTCATGTAAAAGGTCTAAATTATTATTCACTAATAGTTATGCAGCACCAGAAGAAAATAGTTTGCAGTAATACTTGCAACCACAGTAAGAGAGTGGAAGACTTTGGGCAAAAACTATAGGGGCTAATTTTAAAAGCCCTATGTGCATAAATCCAGAGGATTTACACGCGGAGGAGGGGTTACACGCGCTGGGCCTATTTTATAAAAGCCCGGCGAAGCACGTAAAGTCCTGGGATGCATCTAAATCCCGGGGCTTTACAAAAGGGGTGGTCCGGGGGCGGGGCCAGAGGCCTCCAGCACAGCGGCTATTTGCTGCTGTGTCGGAGGATCGCGTGCCAGCAAGCTGCTGGCGTGCACAACCTGCGCCTACCTCCAGGCAGGCACAAAAGGTAAAATAATTTTGGGGAGGGGGGTTAGTTTAGGGTTAGGGGGT
>NC_042621.1:246593463-246690963 GCF_901001135.1 Rhinatrema bivittatum | reverse complement strand
CAGGGAATTGTATGGAAATCTTTCTGTCTGTCGATCTTCAACATGGCCTGCCAATAAATGTTATAGTGGAACTAAATAGACCTCCAAAAAAGTAAATAATGATTGACAAATGATTGTTTACCTTTAGGGGCTACTGTTTTCACTCAGCGTTCTTCTGCTAAAACTGTCAATTAGACAGTAACTGATCGATTTTAAAAACCTTACGTGCACCAAAACCAGGAGATAACCGCGTGTCTTGGAATCACACACCGCATAGATTTTAAAAGCCACACGGGTAAGCACATATCTCCTGGTACGCACATAAAATGTTTTTCCCCAGAAGGGCATGGTCTGGGCAGGGCATGGGCAGGATATGGGCAGGCCATGAAGTCTGTGCTTAACTGCTTATGCACACAAGCACACGCCGGGGTCCCCTACTGCGTAATTTTATTTCTGCTTTGGATGGTGTGTAAGTCATGTAACAACAACAAAAAAAACAAAAACTAGCTAGACTAGTCAGTGGGCTTTTAAGGCTCAGGGCTAATAGGGTAAAAGGGAGGCAAGTTAGTTGGGAGATTTAGGAAGTCCTCTCTTTGTTGGGCCGAAGTGGGAACAAACTGGGGAAACAGATAAATGTGTCAGTGCTCGTATCTATTAAAATCCCCTCACTTCCATATGCGCACAGATGTGTACGTCATTATAAAATTGTGCATACATGTACGTGCATATAGCTGATTTTATATGTGTGCATATACGTGCATATATGCCTGTATGTTATAAAATCACTGTGTCCTTGTGCGCATGCTGGCAAACGTGTGCACATGTGCACCCATGGGTCTTAAATTTTATCTCTTAGGGCCTCATTTTCTAAAGTATCGCAGGCCTGCGATACTTTAGAAAATTGTGCTAATGGGGGGCAGGGGCTCGACCCGGGGGGGCAGTCCTGCACTAGCCAGCAGCGATCGCACCGCCGAGGTGCGATTGCTGCCAGTTTAGCACCCAATAGCACCACCATAGAAGGTATAGCTATTGGGCGCGAAATAGGACGCGAAAAGGCCCTTACCTTTTTGCTGGCAGCGCCGTCTTCGCGGAGTCAGCCCCTGTGACGCCCCGACTCCTCATCTTCCGGGGCCGACTCCGCCCCGATTTAGGTAGTGCAGGCTATCGCAGGCTTGCGCTAACAGCACAAGCCTGCGATAGACTTGGTAAATAAGGCCCTTAGTGTTGATTTTGTAAAACTGTGAAAAAAATGAAGTATTGCAAAGCCTGTAGATGTCATCAACTATTTCATTCCATTTGAGCTACTGCCCTATTAGATGATATTAATTTCAGTTATGTAAACTTGTTTTTTTTTTTGTTATTTTCTGCAGGCCTTTGGATCCTGAATTATTTTGCTGTAGTTAAACTTCTGTTTGGATTAATGTTTACTGTCTGACGAGAGGCTGCATGAGAAACTTTTTATGATTGTTTATTTTGTGAACATCTGTCTAATTTTATGATTGATGTTTTTATATTTTATGTTAGTTTTATGTGCATTGAATCATTTTGTTAACTGCTTTGAATTAATGTATTTGAGGAAAGCAATATAGCAAAAAAAAAAAAAAAGTTTAATGAAAAATCTAAATAAATAATTAAATATTCCTTCTCAGTCATCTCCGAACTGAAGATCCCTAGCCTTTTAGCCTTGCTTCATAAGAGAGCTGTTCCATCCTCTTTATCATTTTTCTTGCCCTTCTCTGTACCTTTCCTAGTTCTGCTATATATATATCTGAAGATTGTGGAGCATAACAACACACAGTATCTGAAGTGTGACTGTACCATAGATCTATATAGAGGCATTATGATATTTTGAGGTTTATTCTCTATCCTTTCTGAATGATTCCTAATATTCTATTTCTTTTGTGTTCAGTGCTGCACACTGAGTTGAGAATTTCATCATATCATGTACAATGACTCCAATGTTCTTTTCTTAGGTGGTTACTCCTGCAGAATCCAGTACTGTGTGCTATAGTTAGCATAATTTTTCCCTATGTGCATCACTTTATACTTGTCAATATTAAATTTCATTTGCCATTTAGATACCCAGGTTCCTAATCTGGCAAATGCCTCCTTTAATTCCTCAGTCAGCTCATGTTTTAATTACTTTGAATAATTTTGATTCATCTTTAGATCTGATCACCTCACTTATTACTCCCTTTTCTAGATAATTAATGAATAAGTTAAACACTGGTCCCAATACAGATTAGTGAGGCACTTTTCTCCATTGAGAAAAGTGACCATTTACTCCTGCTCTGGGTTTCCTGTCTTTTAACAAGTTACCACTTCACAACAGGATATTGGCTCCTATCCCATGATCTTTTTAATTTCCTGAGGAGTCACTCATGAGAATCTTTGTCAAATGTTTTCAGAAAATCCAGCTACACTATATTAGTTGACTCTTATCCATGTGCTCAATGATGCCTTCACGGAATTCTAATAGATTAATAAAAAAAACCCAAAAAACCCTTCCCTTTGCTAAATTTATGCTGGTTCTTCCCTACTAAGCCAGGTTTATTTATATGATCAGTTACTCTGATCAATAGCTTCTACCATTTTACCTGGCACGACGCACTGGCTCAGGCTCATTGGTCTGTAGTTACCCAGATCACCAAATAGCAACTATCATAAAAGAGAATAGTTAGGAGAAATTGCTGATGCTCAAAAAATATTTTGTATGGTTCTGAAAAACATATTCACGACATGCAAGAGGTGGAGCCATTAAAAATAATCCTTCAACATGGTGTGCACTGCCCACAGACTTAGCCATAAAGGGCTTTTCACCCACATAGTTACGCAGCTTTTATTCAGCTCCTGGACCTTTCAAACTCAAATACATTTTCTCCTGCCTGGGGCTGGAATATCTCCAGTTGAAGCACTGCCCTGCAGCTCCCATTATAGTCTATGGGAGTGATTTTGACACTTTTATTTTTTTTTTCTTCTCATGGGAAAAATAGAGAATCTACCTAAAACAAACCATGCAGTTTGAGAGGGAAATGTGAAAAAAACCTACTCTGTAATAATCACTGTCATATGGCAATAGCTGCTTTTAAAGAGACAGTACTTCTTTCCGCTCTGCAGATTGTGGCACTCTCTTTATAACTGCCTGAATACACTCTACATCCCATAACCCACCTTATAATATCATTTAATACCTTCCTTTCTTATTGCACATCATCTTTTCATCCTTTTTCTTCTATGTACAGGGGTGGTCAAACATTTGTTTTATTGAAACCACATTACTGGCTTTGAAATGATTTGTAACATTGGCAGAAGAGATCCCCCTTGGAGCTCCTTCAGCAGGGTAAGAAGGGAGAGGGTTTCCCTTTAAAGTCCATGAGCAGGGAAAGCTCTATACTGGAGATTTTCGGGGCCTCTTTAAAGTGCTCTCTCTCTCTCTCTCTCTCACAGATGCCCTCTCTTTCTCATTTACATACCTCTCATATGCCTTCTCACACACACTCTCTCTCTCATGCCTTTCATATCTCTCTCCCTCTCTCATATGCCATCTCACTCACACACACACACACTCTTGCTCATTCCTCTCAATCTCTCTCCTCTCTCATATTCCCTCTCACTCACACGCACACACACTCTCTCTCATTCCTCTCAATCTCTCTCCTCTCTCATATTCCCTCTCACTCATGCACACACACTCTCTCTCATTCTTCTCATAACACTCTCCCTCTCTATCTCTTATGCCCTCTCACTCACACACATGCTCCCTCATTCCTCTCATACCTCTCTCCCTGTCTCTCATACACTCTCACTCATTGGTTCTCTCCTCTCTATTTTACTCCATCAACTCTCCATCTCTCAGCTCCATCTTTCCATCATAACTCCTCACATCATGTCAACCTGCCTTATTGCCTCATTGCTGCCTCTCACAGCCCACTTTCTCAGCATTGCTTCCTTCCTCCATTTCTTTTCAGCCACCCCCTCCCCATATCTCACAGATTCATCTTTATTGTGTCTCACTCTCAGGCCCCCTACTAACCAGACTGAGATTAATTATGCTGGTGACAACTTCCCTCTCCATTCTCACTGTCATGCACTCACTGCCTCTACAGGGTTAGGCAGCTACATCACCAGCTAATGCTTCTATTTGTAACCTGTATGGAGCCAACCTTGCACCTTCTGAAAACTGAATTTGGTTGAGACCAGTTAAGGTCCACACCCCACCTCTCTAGCGTACTTTCTGTATTTTGCATTTCAGATTCAGTGATGTTATCAGTGAATGTTCAGAGCCGGCATTAAAACAGGAAGTAAACATACATCAGTGATCCTAGTGTAGCTGGTGCCAAGTAGTCGGGGCAGAATGCTTGAGATTCTTGCTGCACATCGGTGATTTTCGTACATGCAAACTGGCCGCTGCATGGAGAACTTATAGGCTGTTGGAAGACAGTGGTGGGTTAGATCCTATAATGAACACATGAAAAGTAGGCAGTCAGGAAGAATTTATTTATTTATTTATTTATTTATTTATTTAGAGTTTTTCTGTACCGGCATTCGTGATTAAAAATCACATCATGCTGGTTTACAGATAACAAGGGGGTGTGAAACGAAAAAAAAACGGAACATTAACGAGTGCAAAGAGGTCATAAAGTTACATTACAACAAGGTTGAAATAACTGGGGAAAGAATTAGAGCATGATAACTGAGCAGTTAAGGATTAAATATTTACATTGTATTGTGAGGTCTCTTAAAAGATGTTGCTGTCATTCAATTGGAATCTGGGAAGGCTTGCTTAAATAGCCAAGTCGTAAGCCTTAGAGAATGGGAATAAGCCTTAAGAATGGGAGATATGCACCAGTTCTGGCCCCCTGACCGTAGTTTGCCCACCCCTGCACTAGCAGTACATGTACTCAGTATACATGGGTATGAATAAAAGAGTATGGCTTGCACATAGCATGGCTTAAAAGAATCCCTGGATGTTTTCCATACAACAGGGACACAATTATTGCAGTCATGCAGGATTATTTCATGCACACTTAGAACTCCAACACATTCACACATTTTAGCACCAGGAAGCACTACTGCATTATCTCTAGCACTACTGCCACTTAACAGCATGCCGAGATCTGACACGTCCACCTCAGCACTCAACTTATTCTCTCATTCACATGTCACATGTATTTCTCATGTACCATATACATCACTTAATTCTAACTCTTACCTACAGGAAATTATGCCATTCAAGACTGGGAGCATCACTTTTCTATCCTCTAAGGAGGTTAGGAGGAAAGGAAAAAATGGTATTCATCAATTTATCTTCAGACTTCAAGCCCAATGCAATATATTACACTGAGAATGGAAAACTAGACCGTAGGTAGTATGTATAGGCCCACATTTAATATCAAATGTCACACATTTCATTCCAAGTTGTACTGTAGGACATGCATGCACCCTAGTTTGGTCCTTTAAATATGGAGCTAAATAGTGAACCTATACTGAACTAAGTACATAACAAGGGGAAAGGAAAATGCAAAAGAGAGATATAGAGAGATAGAGAAAGTAATATAGTACATATAAAACTGAACAGTAATAGCAAAAGTAGAAAATAAGAAATTAGACAAAATGTAACAAAATACAGGCAATAAGTAACTATTTCACAACTGGTGATACATTTTGGACTCTCGATTAACAACTGTGAAAGGAAGATTGATACCTTAACCTCTTCATTAGAACTATGGTATTACAACATGAGTGTCAAATCTTGGAGAATGTATCAAAAATCAATGGTCTTGAAAAGGATATTGCAGACATTAAAGTTTTAAATGGCTCCCTGCTCTTTCTAGGCATCTGAAATTTCTGGAAAATAGATCCAGACATCTTAGCATTCATAGTCATAACTTTCCTAAAATTATTGATGAGCACCCACTTTTTGCCTTAAGAAAATATTTCCTGGAAATTCTACATTGCGATTCTGGTTAAAAAGATTTCCTTTCTGCCTGTTTCTTCTCGCACTGCACCAATGATAAGTCAGTCTTCACACTCTTCATCATTTAATTTGACCAACTTCTTAGAGAACTCCGGACCTGAAATATTAGAGAGAGGAAAGCTTTTGGTCTCTTTTGTCTCAGAAGAGGACCTGAATAAGGTGATGTGATTGAATCTCAGGAATATAAATATTCCTTTCTACGATCAACCCTTGAGAATATTCCCAGATTTATCCAGAGTTACACAGGAAAAGGTGAAAAGCTTTTCTTTCTCTTAGACAAGCAGTATTATCGTTGGATGCTACGTTTTAGCTTAGGTACCCCTGTAAGTGTGTTATTAGATTTCATAATCACTGTTACTTTTTTTTTTTTGCCTCGGAACAACTTCAGTCTTTCTTAGATTCCAGAAGATTAATATCTCCTTCAGCTCCTAATTTGAGTCAGTGTTAATAAGCAAAGAACATGCTAAGTGGTTTCTTCTAGTTTTTCTGTTTCCTGTGTTCTCCTTATTATTTTCTGCTTCTTCCCCTCCCCTTTTTTTGATCTAGAATTGGAAATATTTCCTTTATTTTCTAATGTGTCATTTTAATTTTGTTCCTTTTTGGATTTCCAAGTGTTTCCATTGCATCGAGTGTTTGTTGCTCTGCATTGTTATTGATACATTCAATAAATATAATTTTTAAAAAAGTAACTGTTTAACAAATGACACTCACTCTGCAGAAACATAGCATGAATATTTATATATTTAATTATTCATTTGTTTAAAAGATTTATATAAATTTATCCAGTGTATGTTATGCTTGACCGGGGAACCTTGAGAGGCTTCGGCAATCTGTTACACTTTACTGAGGTCAAGCGTTACTGGGAGCTCTCCAGCAGAAACAAGGAGATTGTGTGCCCTTTATGATGAAACCATCCAAGTCTGACAGGCTTAAACAAGCAAGGAAGTCCGTGGAACTTGGAGTAGGCGTGATGACTTGGAAGCAGACATGACGACTTGGGTCTGGGTCAGACAAGACGAGGACTTGGAACTTTAGGAGCAAGGAAGGATCCCGGCAGTGCTCAGCAAAGAACCACTGACAGGCGACTCCAGCCACCATGGAACTGGATGTGGCTGACTGGAGACAAGGTCCGGGGCAAGCGGCTGAACCCAGGAAAGGACTCAAGACACAGTTCAGGAAGGTAGCAAGCCAAAGGCCCTCCAGAGGAGTTGGCTGCAGGAGAAAAGAAGCAACAAGGCAAGCAATGTCCCTTAGGCACCCTACACAGCCCACCACAGGGCAGACCATGGACCACACTTTTCCTTTATGCGCCCTCACAGCCGGACGGCTGGTCATGGACCACGAGGGAAGTGGAACAGGCAAACCTCAGTGCCTTTTGGAGACATCAGGAATCACAAACATTTGGACATCACGAAGTGGAACAAGACATCACAGAACTGGAACTGGAACATCCATGGATGAAAATCAGAAATGCCAGGCAGGAGCTGGAGATGGGAAATCCTTGAGAGAATAAGCCCCTTGCCAAAGCAAAGCAAGTCCTTTTGTATCCCAGGAACAAGGCAACTCCCTGGGTGGGCCACACCTATAACTGCTGGGGGCTGGCCCCTAGAGAGAAGGGTGTAGCCCAAACTAGGAAGTCCATGCAGAGCAGAGCAGACTTCAGGCATTGAAGGCCTCCCAGGCCCTGGAGCAAATCCTGGATGAGACCCTGGCTTTGGAGTGGCCCCCTGTAGCACAGCTACAGGGGGATTCTTTTTTTTTTTTTTAATTATTTTTATATACTGACATTACATTACATTCAGGTACTGTAGATATTTCTCTATCCCCAGAGGGCTTATAATCTAAGTTTTTGTACCTGAGGCAACGTCACAAGGAGCAACAGCAGGACTTGAACCCTGGTCTCCTAGTTTATAGTCCACTGCTCTAACCACTAGGCTATTCCTCCCCCTTCATAACAGTGTGGGTCAAATATGGTACATGTATCCCTGAACTGCATCCAAAATACAGAATCAAAAGCAACACTAGGCCCACATACAGATGTGCAAGTACCTTTTATACAGGATATATGAGATTGAACTGTGGCACACATAAATAAACATGAAATTCTTCCACACTGATGTGGCAGGCAGCAACAGACAAAGCCCAGGAAAGAAAAATTTGCAACCACATACACAAACCACTACATAACCAAATGAAATGAGAATTGCCAAGTGGAGGAGTAGTGTAGTGGTTAGGCAGTGGGCTTAAGAACCAGGAAAGCCAGAGTTCTAACCCAGCTTCCCTCACAGACAGCCCTTGTGACCTTGGATATATTGCTTCACTCTTGTGATGAGAGAGGCATGACAGTGAGCCCTTGTTGCTGTGATGTAGTTGATGTAGCCTCATGGGTGAACCTACATGTCCTACATGGACAGCTGGCTAATGTGACTGATACAGGACAGACTGGAGCTTTGCCTATACCAGCCACCTCCTCCACAGGTTGAACTCTTGGGTTCTAGCAGGCATCAGAACTTAGGTGGGCCCTCAGAGCAGTGGAGTGAGCAAGAGTCCAGAGGTATGCTGGGATCAGGACAGGCAGCAGACTGGAGAGACAAGGAATATTCCAATGGTTAGGGAAGGCAGCAGACAAGCGTATACAAGGTACAATGCAAGATAGCATTCATGGTCATGGTCATGGTCAGGTCCAATGCAGGAGGTCAATACTAGGAGGTCAGGCCAAAGATGGGCAAAGACACACAAGAGACACTGTTCAAGACTGGGATAAGGAGACAATGCTGGGTAAGGCAAGGATGGACAAGACAGGCTGAGAGAGGCAGGCTGGGCAAGGCACAATCAGGATAATCAGGAGCAACACCCTCTGCTTCTTAGGCAGGTGATCCGTCACTGAGGCGCTCAGCAGGAGCCACAGCTGGGTTTAAATAACCAGCCTCATGACATCATCAGGGACAGAACTTTTGAGAGTGTGCCATTTACGTGCACACCTAGGAAATGCTGTGGCACAGCGGCAGTGGAGGTGCTGGCAGCATACTGTCATAGGAGCAGTGAAAGTCTAGGCCACACCATGAGCCAGGGTGAGGTGGGGGTAAGTGATGCTGGTAACAACTCTCCATTGCTACAGATTAGGAATGTGAATCGTGTTTCTGACGATTGAAAATATTGTACGATATTTTCAAAATTGTCAGAAATCGGGGGCTCCCCAAAACCGATAGAAAAACCCCACTAAATTGTTCGTGGGGGTTCTCTTATCATTTTGGGGGAGGGCGGGAAAAGTGGCACACAAAAATAACCCCTAAACCCACCCGACCCTTTAAAACTAATCCCTTAGCTTCCCCCACCCTCCTGACCCTCCAAAAACATTTTACAGGTACCTGGTGGTCCAGTGGGGGTCCCAGGAGCGATCTCCTGCTGGTAGGAGCTGGTAGGATCTGGTAGGATCCCACTGGTAGGATCTGGTAGGATCTCCCTGTCACATGGTAGGAGCACTGGATGGCCGGCGCCATCTTTAAAAATGGCACGGGCTATCCAGTGCTCCTACCATGTGACAGGGGCTGGCCAATGGCACAGATACCCTGTCACATGGTAAGGGCAAAGGCCATTGGCGCCATTTTTATTAGTGGCAGCCGACGGTCTGAGAGCGGGAGATTGCTCCCGGGACTCCCACTGGACCACCAGGTACCTGTAAAAAGTTTTTTGGGAGGTCGGGAGGGTGGGGGAAGCTAAGGGATTAGTTTTAAAGGGTCAGGGTGGGTTTTTTATTTATCGGCTCGGGCGAAGCCGATAAAAAAAAACCCGATCGGGCCGGACAAAAAAAAAATCACGATGTGAATCGGAACCGTAATCCGAACCGATTCCGGTTCTGATTCACATCTCTACTACAGATACCAAGTTAGACTGCAAACTCTTTGGGGGAGGAAAACACTTACTATTCCTGAATTGTAACTCAGCTTGAGATCAGATTTGGAAAAGGTGAGTAATTAAATCTAAATTCCAAAGACAAATAATCAGTGGGAGGATGAAGACCACACTCTACAACTTATTGCTCCAGGAGCAAGGTACCCCTCCTCATTTCCACAAAGGACCCCCTGGACTTAATGGAAGAGAGAATATCTGATGTCCAGAGCCTTTTTAGTCTGAATCCAATCCCCTTCCCCCCCCCCCCCCCCCCCCACCATTTAAGCTCGCAGTCTACCAAAGTAGTGGGAAAAGTCTGCTTCCCAACCTCCTAGAACATACTTGACAGATCACTAATATGAGAGAACCCTACACTTCGCACACAAAATCTTAACAAAAAGCTGATTCTGACTTTACCTGAATGGGGAAGAGGACTCTACACTACATGTGAGGTTAAACTAAATGTCTGGGAGGACAAGCTGGAAGATTGTCAGCATTGAACATTTCTAGGTGGTATGGGCATCTTTGCTGTCAATCAGGCCACAAGCTGAAACGTGTGACTACTGTGCTTTTATGGCATGCATTGCATTCACAAGGGTGGCACTGGAAAGCAACTTAAGGAGGCAATGTACTTTAGAGTATAGTCCAAATAGTTGAAATCCCTCCTCTGATATAGCTACCCCATCATAAGGACTTGTACTTTATTACGACTCTATAAACCTGCAAGACAACTACGTTTTCTTGATAACAACATTAGATGTCCCCACGATGAAAATTGTCAGGCTTGATATACTAGAAAGAGAGCATTTTCTGTTGCTGGCTTTTTACTTTGGAATGCTTTGCCTGATTCCCTGCATGTTTGCACAGATTTAATCACATTTAACCGCATCCTAAAAACATTTTAATTTAAGTAGGCTTTTGATATTGAATTAACACGGTACAAATTTGCACAGCCTATGCTAAACTTTTACTTCCTGATAGCATCTTTATTTATTTATTTATTTATTTATTTATTTATTTAAGGTTTTTCTATACCGGCATTCATGATAAGATCATATCATGCCGGTTTACATATAACAGGGGGTGCAAAAACTGTTCTTTTAACAAGTGCAACGGAAGCAAAAGTTACAATAAAACAAGGTTGTAGAACTGGGAGAGGAAGGAAATAAGGATAGTAGCGTAAATATTTACAGAGGTAACTTATTTACATTGTGCAGTGATGTCTCTTTATGGATATTAACATTGTGCAGTGAGGTCTCTCAATGGATATTTGACTCCGGAAAGGCTTGCCTGAATAGCCAAGTCTTAAGTTTTTTTTTGAATGTTGGTAAGCAGGGTTCAAGTCTAAGGTCCGGTGGTAAGGTATTCCAAAGAGAGGGGCCCGCTGTAGAAAAGGCCCGGTCTCTGAGTGCCTTATGGAGTGTAGATTTAGTTGGAGGAACGGTCAGGGAGCCTTTGTAGGCGTCTCTGATAGGTCTGGATGATGAGTGCATTCTGAGGGGGATTTGGAGGTTGAGAGGGGCCTGTGAGTGGATGGATTTGTGGATGATGGTGATGGACTTGTGTAGGATTCTGTAGTGTATTGGCAGCCAGTGAAGATTAGATAGAATTGGCGAGATGTGGTCTCTTCTTCTGGAATTTGTCAGAATTCTGGCTGCCGCGTTCTGTAGCATCTGAAGTGGTTTTATGTATGAGGCTGGGAGACCTAGCAATATTGAATTGCAGTAGTCCATCTTGGAGAAAATTACTGATTGCAAGACTGTTCTGAAGTCATGAAAGTGTAGTAGTGGTTTCATTCTCTTGATTACCTGCAGCTTGTAGAAGCAGTTCCTGGTTGTATTGTTTATAAATGCTTTTAGGTTCAGGTGTTTGTCTATTACTACCCCTAGGTCTCTTGTATGTGTAGCAATGTGTAGCATTTGTAGCAATCTTCCCTCCTAGACCTTCAGATGTTATCAAACACAGTTGTTTCTTGTAAACCGATACGATGTGCAAATGGTTAGCGGTGTATAAAAGCTATTAAATAATTTTTATGACTTCCTAGCTGATAGTATTAATTTGTGCTGTGCTATTCTGTATCATATTATTTTACTTTATTCTGATGTTTTAAACTTATTTGCTTATTATGTATGTAGCAATGTAAATCGCTGCGATCAATTATGGAGAAGACGGTAATGCTAAAAGTTTTTAAGTAAATAAATAAGATGCATTTTTAAAGGGGGTAGGAAAAGTGACTGGCAGCAATCTTTCTTCCTCTAGGCATGTAAAGTTTTCTCTGCAAGCTATGGCTATCTAACTTTCTTACTACATTTAGTATCTTTGTACAAAGCAGTAGTGAAAGGTAAGAAGCCTGTAATTCAGTATTCCAATTTGACTGATATATGTGGTAGTCAAGTTTCCTACGTCATCCTGTTAAGGTTGAGTCTCCAATATCAGTACAAATATGATGGGCTTTGTCCTGGATGGGGTGCTGCTAAGTATGCTTAGCAGAGAGAGAGAGAGAGAGCTCTTCTCTGAGGTAGATGAGGCTTCATTTTCCATTTACACTAAACTTGCTGTGTTTGTTAGGTTGTTGTTTATAATGCTGTTGTATTCTGTCAGGGCATCTTAAGCATTGCAGGTGTGCAGAGCTGAATCTTTGAAGTAAGAGAAAAGTGTCCTATTCCATCTGAGCAATCAATGTTGCATATTTATGAGCAGGAGAACTAAGCAATTAAGTTGAAGATAGAATGGATACCAGGGAAATGATATCTCTTTCTGTTTTGATATGTGTTAGTCTTCTATGGCTGTAGCTCGTCATGCTTTGTACCTTTCAAATGCACAGGATATCTTTTTCATATGGAAGATCACAGGCTATCTAAGTATGTTTTCATTCTCCTTTTCCCCCAGTGTTTTCTATGGCTCGTGGTGTGTGTATGCATTTTAAAGTATCCTTAAATCATACTGGCTGGTGAATGAAATGTGGGTCAAGCATTTTTAGCTTCTCACTCATATTTTGCTCTGACATCATGCTGTGAGTATGTTCCCTACACTTTTTCTACTCCATTCTATATACTTCTGATGTAAGAAAAATGAATTTACATTGTCCATAAAGAGATAATGAACTCTTGTATATTGTAATGAAACTGATTATATATTATCCGACAGAGCAGGCTTCTCATCAGTCTTTTTTCAAATATAGAATACAACTGGTTTTTTTTTCTCTCCATGTAGCAAATACGTTTTCGCTGTACATTTTTCTGAGTGCCAAAGGAGGTGAAATGAACCACTAATGATATGGGATTATGTTTCTTTTGTTTTGTTTTTTCCAACCCAAGTTCAAGACTGCAGTTTAAATTGTGGATTTTCAGATTGGGATGAACAATCAGAGGGAAAAACAGCAGTATACATCAGAGGGAAAGACAGCAATATAAATCCTTCTGGACTTGAAAAAAGACACCAATGAGAATGTAGCCCATGAGTAATTATTAGTCTATCAGCATTATCATCACTACTAGTGAGAAAGTGGATGACCTATGGGATTTGTTACAATATTACAGAGCTTTTCACTTCTAGATCACTAGTTCAAATCCAGATCAGGTTGGTGGCCTATAAAGGTGGCCTAAGTGAGTCAGTAACCTCAATCCAGTTCAAGGAGCCATAGTAGGAGCTCTTGTCAAATTCCTTCAACGCTGTGAATTCTGCTGCACGTCTTTTCACTAATTTGTGAAAAGGAGAAAGATCACCAATAATAGTGCCCTTTGTCATCTTCATTATTGCAAGGTTATTGCACTTTTCATCAATAGTGTCATCCACAAAAGAAACTGACATAAGCCTTAGAAGATTTTGAGCAAATCTTCCAAAAGATTTGCTTTGGGTTAAATGTATCATTAAGTGAAGATGGGGTGCTTGTCATCTTTTTTCTTTGACCAACATTCTCCACAGAAGATGAAGGCTTTTCAAGCATAGCAATAGGGTGCTGCAGACATCTATTAAATGTGCAGTATACTGCGAGGTTGAGTTTCCTGGAGCGAGATTAGAAGTATCACTAGCAATCAGAGGTATGTTTTCTCACTTTCTTTCTCCCTTATTTTATTAATAGAAGTGGTGTTCTATTTTCATAACCTGGATTATCTGTGCCATCGTTATCATTAGCAGATATGTGCACACATTTTCATAATACAGATACATGCATGCATTGAAACAAAAGGTTAAATAAGCACAAACCTGAAAATTTCTACCTTTGGCTAGCTCAACTTTTTATTATCTACCTGTGTTAAGTCTCCAATATATTCATGTATATTTTTGCACATTGGAAGTAAAAATGCTGAAAAAAGTTGGTTTGAAATTTCTATGCCAAAAAAGGTCTGTTTTCGTTCTGCTGTGCATGTAGGTTTAATGAAAATCTTATGATGAACTGGAAAAATCCCAATTAGAAAAACATTGTTTCCATCAGCCTTTCTAGGTAAAGCCGGGGCTAAATCAAACACCATACAATTTTATTTTAGTATTCTTACTAAAAGTGCAATTAACTTCCATCACTATCTTAATGATATCTAAAGCATGCACACACAAGGAAGGTAATTTTCAAAATAGTACTTAATCCACAGAATTGGCCATTCAGAAAATTGCATGACCAAAACAGTCATAAAATTAAGCACAAACACACTGCATATGTGCACTTTTATGTGCATAGTGGAAAGGTATTCCAAGTAGTGGAGTTTAGGCGTGGTTTGGACTTGCGTTCATGTTTTTTATTTTAGAGAGTATGCATGTAAATTCTTTCAGCAAAAATATGTGCACCAAATAACAGATACAATTGTGTATGCATAGTTCTGGGATAATTTTCAAAGCAGGCTTATGTGCATAAGTTTGCTTTGAAAATTGGTATTAAGAATGCACATATTTGCCTGCTAACTTATGTGCTTTATTACAAAATTAGTCACTAAACATTTTTGTGTTTTAGCTCCATTCCTCAGGGCTACACAACAACTACTTTTTAAAATCTGCTTCTCTCCTATTCCCCTTCCTCCTGCTTCTCTGGACAATCACATCTACCTAAAAGCTGTTCCCTCACAATCTAAATGAGGAGGCAGACAGGCAATTTACTGTACATGATACTGTGTGATAACAAGATGCCAAGAAATGCTTTTAGGGTTTCCATCTCCCTTCTTCTTGGCAGCTTGGTAGATGAGGGGAGAAGGGATGAGGAGCAGATGGGGGGAGGGGGGCGTGAAGATGTTGGACATTGGGTACATAAAATGAATGGAGGGTTATTATTTGAATTTGTGGTAGATAAGTAAAGTTTGGATTTGATTCAGTAGATATGGAGTAGAGACTCTTGGAAGTTAGGAGAGGGGGTGGATTGAGGAAAGAAAAGGATTGGATGTTTGGCATTTTCCCTCCTTTTCTCTCCTCGGCAGTTAGGGGCACCCTCCCTCTTACTCCTTGTGTTTTGGGACAGTTGATAGCTCTATATATCATAATTGCTATTTTACATTGCTGCAGCAAGTTGGGTTTTTTTTATTGTTAGGGGTACCTGAGCCAAAATGGAGAATGTGTATACTTATTATTGCTTGTACTACTCGTGGTCCCATGATCTACCTGGCTGGTGGGGAGGAAGGCGAGAGTGAGAACATACCACAGGGGAGCTGCAGAGATTAAGTGCAGACATCCCAGCTACTAATATGGTGGGGGCTCATGGCCTCCTATATGGTACAGGGTGGGCTATGAATTTGGCTTGTTGGCTGAGGGAGCTGCTTAGCTAGTGATATGGTGAGTGGCTGGGGTGAATGTTGCATGAAGGCTTGAAAGCTTGACTTGGGTAATTTGCTATGTGTTTGTCAGTAAAGCTGTGGCCTATGCATATTCCAATCCCGATGTCTGATGTATTTTTTTTGGGGGGGGAGGGGGGGGGGGGGGGGGGGAAGAGTGAGAAACAGGACCATTGAGGCATTCTCATAGCTGCCCATGGTAATTCTGTTCATTCACTTCAGATCCAGGCATGAGGTAAGTAAATGTGAGAGATACTCTCCACTTTAGATTAAAAAAAAAATTTAGGATGATTGAATTATGAATGTATATGAAAGATGTGCAAATGGATGGTGACCAGGGTTGAAGCCTTGATGATTGATGCTACTGTTGACAAGTTTCAAACTTGTGGTAATTTGGCGCCATTTTGTATTCCTAAAAGTCCTCATTTGAGGGAGCATTTGCGTTTCAGCATGTGCATGCACAGCATATTGAAATCCCCTACACTAACCAACCCAAAGTGCAAAGAGTCTCTACTTGCCCCATTTCTTGATGCAAAACAATGTGTGGCTTGATAAACAGTAAAGAACCACTAAGTACTCCTGAAGGATTGCTGAGATACTGACTGGACTAATCTGCACTTCTTCTTGCAGAGAAGATTTGCATGGTTTGGCATGTGAGGTAAATATGGGGCCAAGGAGAATGAGTACTTATGAATGGGGGGCCTGTGAGGATTGTGGCACAGGGGTCCTGCAATTATGGATCATGGAGATTGGTACAGGGGGCCTGACTCTATCTGGTGTGGAATGGGAGGGATTGGGCCAAGGCGGATATGACTCTTTTCATCAGGTTGAGGGTGTGAATCATCTACTAAACAGGACATATTTATTAATCAGGGTGGGTGGGAAGGTCAATAAAGCATGGAGTCCTGTTAAATTCATGTGCATTGAAATCTTCAACAGGCTAATATTTTACACCTACTTTCAAAGTAGTGTTAAATTTAATGTGCCACAACATCCTCAGTAAATTTAGCAGGTGTTAGTGAATAGGCTGATAATCTATATAAATAAAAATGTTAAATAGTTTGGGCAAAATCACTAATCTCAGAAACCACTGAACCGATTGCTTTCAAATTTGGACACAACCTTCATTTCACATACAGGAAGGTTCTTCTGTACTTACATTACAGATATGTCACACCTGTGACAGGTGAAATAGGTTTAAAAATTTTTTCGAGAAAACAGCGACATCTGCTGGACGTAAGCGCCATCTGTTACACCTTACACTAATACAAGCTACACTAATCATTTCGCCAGTCCAGGTCCACGTTTCACTTCCATTTTAACACATTTGTGCACTTTTTTTCGCCGGAAGATAACTATTTCCTTTACAGATAAAATACACCCACCACCCTCCTCACACCCCCCACACACATGCCTAATTGATTTACTTCCCACAGCCTCCCAACACACACAAAACTACCCTCCTCACACCCTCCCACACACATGCCAAATTGATTTACTTCCCACAGCCTCCCAACACACACAAAACCACCCTCCTCACACCCCCCAGGCCCTCACAACACACACAAAACCTGACAGAAATCCAGGAGGCTCCAGCAGGGATCCAGGACCGGCCCGGGACACATCTCCTGCACTACGGCCGTTGGCTGCCAGCAATCAACATGGCGCTGATGGCCCTTTCCCTTACTATGCCACTCTGGGACACCAATGGCGGCAGTAGTCCATGTGACATAGTAAGGGCGAGGGTCCCTCGGCGCCATTTTCAGGACTGGCAGCTGGCGGACTTTTGCCCTTACTATGTCAGAGGACCTACCGCTACCATTGCTCCACCCCACTGACATAGTAAGGGCAAAGGGCCGTCGGAACCCGTTTCAGTGCTCGCAGCCGACGGACCAACGCCAATATATCGCTCCCGGACCGCTTCTGAACGTCTGCTCCAGCAACTGACATTTTTATCAGGTCTCGGGGGGTCTGGAGGGTGGGGGGTGGTAATGAATTTATTGCGAACATCTTGGGGAGGGGTCACGTGGGGGAGCCAGGTTTCATTCATTCAGCAACTCTGAGGGGGGCAGGGGGGTGGGCTACTGTTTTTCGCAGGGCTGGGGGAGGAGGGCAGGAGAGTGTGGGGTGGTTAGTTTAAGAGAACTTTTCTCATAGGGTTGTTTTTTTGGGGAAGGGGGTGGTTCACAGACAAATACATACACTAAACTTGCACGATCTCGGGAACGCACCAAAATAGCCCTCCCCAGACCACAAAACAAATTTGGAAGTGCAAATTTGGTTAGGCACTCCCCTATTTGGCTACATAACGCGCACAGATGCCCAGGGACAGACCCCATGTAGCACCAACAATTTTAATTTCCCAGGTCTTGGGAGGGGGCAGGAGGGTGGGGGGTTATTATTTGATTTAAAGGGTTGGGATTGGGGGGGGGGGGTTTGGGAAGACCACAGAAATAGAAAGACAAAGGTTTTCTGATCTGAAGGGTAGGCAGTAGGCGGGGGGAGGTGACAGTGAGGGGAGGGAGAATGAGGGGGGAGGTGAGTGTCAGGGGAGGGAGAATGAGGGGAGAGATGAGTGTGAGAGAAGAGAGTAGGACAGGGGAGGGAAGGGGGGGTGAGTGACCAAGGGGGAGGAGGATGAGTGACTAAGGTAAATGAGCAAGGGGAAGGGGGAGGGAAGATAAAGAACCTGACTCTGCCACTGCAACGCGTGGCCGGGTACCGCTAGTAGCTAATAAGAACATAACAACATGCCATACTGGGTCAGACCAAGGATCCATCAAGCCCAGCATCCTGTTTCTAACAGTGGCTAATCCAGGCCATAAGAACCTGACCATTTCCCAAACACTAAGTCTATCCCATGCTACTGTTGCTAGTAATAGCAGTGGCTATTTTCTAAGTCAACTTAATTAATAGCAGGTAATGGACTTCTATTCCAAGAACTTATCCAGTCCTTTTTTTTTTTGTAATCTTTATTTATAATTTTAACATGTAATACATAAATTACTTGCCAAAAGACTTTTACAGATGATTGTAATACAGATTGAAATATCAAACTAATTCATATCGCATATAATTCCATACATCCTTCTGATTTTTAAAAGTAAACTTTAGAAAAGCATTTAAACTTGTGAGCAATTTTCAAACGTAATAAAGTATAAAAAATATAGGTTTCATACCCCTTTCCTTACTAATCTAGTATTCCTTCAATTTCCCAGGAGTGTTTTGAGATGTTCAGGCTCAGTGAATTGATAATTTTTTCCATCCAATTTAATAGCACATTTACATGGATAGCGAAGGATGAATTTACCCCCCTTCTCAGTCACTTTCGATCTTAACTGAAGGAAATGTTTCCTCCTAATTTGTGTAGTCTTTACTACATCTGGATATATCCACATTTTGTTCCCGTAAAATGTTTTCATCCTATTACGGAAAAAACAATTTAAAACTGTGTCTCTTTCTGAAATAAATGCAAAGGTTATTAACATAGTACCTGTTTTTTCAATAACTACTTCGTCTTGTGATTTTTCTAAAAAATCAGACAAATCTAAAGTTGATCCGTTGTTTTCTTTATGCTCTCCTACTACATCAGCATCCTGGTTCGCAAGAACCTGCTCCTTAATCTTAACAGTATTACTTATATAAAATGCTCTAACAATAGTTGGCATACTCTGTTCTGGGATATTCAGTATTTTCACAATATACATCCTAATCAATTCTGTAGGAGAAACCTTACTGATAAAAGAGAAATTGACCACTCAAATTTAAAACTCTTGAGTAATTCTCAATATTTTCAATTTACCTTTGTATTTCATCTTCCGCCTTAATTTGTTGAACTTGAATTTTTTCCACCTGCATGAGGCGTTGATCAACAATATTATTCTGATTTTGTAAATTAATCAGAGCTGCTGAATTACTTTTAACTGTTTCATTTGTTTCATTAACACCTTTAATTACATTTTTAATAGAAGAATCTAATTTCATTAGAACATTCCACAAAGTATCCATTGTTATAGATATAGGTCTCGCTATAATTTCTTGAATATTGATTTTTTTCCTTTGTTTCATTATTTCCTTGGAAGACTTTGAGGATGGCAAAGATTTACTCTCTTTAATCTCTTGTTTAGTCATTATTGAGGAAAGGGTCATTTCATCTGATGTTTCTTTTCCATTTTGAATTTCACTGGCTTCCTCCATTTGTAACCCATCCTGGGGACTTTCTGGTAAGTTGGGAAGTACTACCCCTTTCTTACCAGGAGGTAGTGGAATATCTGGAGCTCCTGGACTCAAAGAGATGTTATCGGCCAATAGGGACAGATTTAGCTCCATATCTGTGCCTATAACGGCCTCTTCAACAGGAGTTATTTGTGGGGAACTCAGCCAGTCAGCCACAGTACACCATATTCTCAAAGTAGGAGTACTTGTGGAAGGCTTTAATTTTGCCTTCCGCTTAGTATGAGGCATTTATTTTATATAAACAAAACAAAGAGCTAAAGAACAGATGTGACTAATTGTTCCTACCTCTTCCCACAATGCTTCCCTAAATCCAATCCTTTTTTAAACACAGCTACACTAACAGTACTAACCACATCCTCTGGCAACAAATTCCAAAGTTTAATTGTGCGTTGAGTGAAAAATAACATTCTCCGATTAGTTTTAAATGTGCCCCATGCTAACTTCATGGAGTGCCCCCTAGTCTTTCTATTATCTGAAAGAGTAAATAACCAATTCACATTTACTTGTTCTAGACGTCTCATGATTTTAAAGATTATAATCACCCTATTTGCATATGTCTGCATGCTTAATTTTAGGGTATAACCACATGTCAAATTTAGCCCAGATTTTTACTCATGGTAAATGGCAGGTAGCTAGATCACAATTTACCCCAATTTACCCCAATATTTAAAAAGGGCTCCAGGGGTGATCCGGGAAACTACAGATAGGTTAGCCTGACTTCAGTGCCAGGAAAAATAGTGGAAAGTGTTCTAAACATCAAAATCACAGAACATATAGAAAGACATGGTTTAATGGAACAAAGTCAGCATGGCTTTACCCAGGGCAAGTCTTGCCTCACAAATCTGCTTCACTTTTTTGAAGGAGTTAATAAACATGTGGATAAAGGTGAACTGGAAGATGTAGTATACTTGGATTTTCAGAAGGCATTTGACAAAGTTCCTCATGAGAGGCTTCTAGGAAAAGTAAAAAGTCATGGGATAGGTGGCGATGTCCTTTCGTGGATTGCAAACTGGCTAAAAGACAGGAAACAGAGAGTAGGATTAAATGGACAATTTTCTCAGTGGAAGGGAGTGGACAGTGGAGTGCCTCAGGGATCTGTATTGGGACCCTTACTTTTCAAAATATTTATTAATGATCTGGAAAGAAATACGACAAGTGAGATAATCAAATTTGCAGATGACACAAAATTGTTCAGAGTAGTTAAATCACAAGCAGATTGTGATAAATTGCAGGAAGACCTCATGAGATTGGAAAATTGGGCATCCAAATGGCAGATTAAATTTAATGTGGATAAGTGCAAGGTGATGCTTATAGGGAAAAATAATCCATGCTATAATTACACAATGTTGGGTTCCATATTAGGTGCTACAACCCAAGAAAGAGATCTAGGCGTCATAGTGGATAACACATTGAAATTGTCGGTTCAGTGTGCTGCGGCAGTCAAAAAGCAAGCAGAATTTTGGGAATTATTAGAAAGGGAATGGTGAATAAAACGGAAAATATCATAATGCTTCTGTATTGCTCCATGGTGAGACCGCACCTTGAATACTGTGTACAATTCCGGTTGCCGCATCTCAAAAAAGATAAAATTGTGATGGAGAAGGTACAGAGAAGGGCTACCAAAATGATAAGGGGAATGGAACAGCTCCCCTATGAGGAAAGACTAAAGAGGTTAGGACTTCTCAGCTTGGAGGAGAGACGGCTAAGGGGGGATATGATAGAGATGTTTAAAATCATGAGAGGTCTAGAACGGGTAGATGTGAATCGGTTATTTACTCTTTCAGATAATAGAAAGACTAGGGGGCACTCCATGAAGTTAGCATGGGGCACATTTAAAACTAATCGGAGAAAGTTCTTTTTTACTCAACGCACAATTAAACTCTGGAATTTGTTGCCAGAGGATGTGGTTAGTGCAGTTAGTATAGCTGTGTTTAAAAAAGGATTGGATAAGTTCTTGGAGGAGAAGTCCATTACCTGCTATTAAGTTCACTTAGAGAATAGCCACTGCCAATAGCAATGGTAACATGGAATAGACTTTGTTTTTGGGTACTTACCAGGTTCTTATGGCCTGGATTGGCCACTGTTGGAAACAGGATGCTGGGCTTGATGGACCGTTGGTCTGACCCAGTATGGCATTTTCTTATGTTCTTATGTTCTTATGTTCTTACTGTACATGATAAGAAGCCCATATTCATTAAACAACTGAATTAGATAGTTATCTAGATAAAATTAGGCCAGCTATTTATGCAACTAAATTGTTCATATAAAGTTTTCCAGATAGTGCAAAATATGGCACTCACCACACATCCAGTCCTGTACCTTTTTGTCTAGGTAACTTTGTCTGCTCAAACATTTTGAGCAGAGTTCCACAGAAGAAAGGAGGATATTTTAAAAGACCAGATTTATGCGTTTAAATGCCTATTTAACCACATACATTTTCTAATATGGACATAGGATACCAGCCTTTAATAACACAGGCCTATTATGGGTTTCCCTTCCCTGTTGGAGAGGGAGAGAGGCTGATTGATTGTTCCAATACCAGGCATTAGGAGTAACTCATCATGATACAGGTACATACACAGTAGTCACCCTGGACTACGAGTACAACACTAATTCACTGTAGGTTGAAGTTCATTGGTACACAATGAGGTAGATATTGAAAGATGGATAATTTTAGCTGGTTACTTTTAGGTAAATATTAAATTGAACCTAGCCAGCTAAGTTTTCAGATGAATATAAATCTAAATCTAGTTGATCAAAATTTGACCAGCTAGATTCACTGTAGCTGGGTTCCCTGTTTAAACTTAGGGCCTCATTTTCCAATATCGCATTGGTAACGCATTAGGGGGCGTTACCAATGCAAATGAGGCTTCTTTCGTGCAGTGGGGAAACATCGCGTGCGGCGATGTTTTCGCCATTGGCGAAAACATTAGCACCGCACGCGATGTTTTCCCAGTGTGCGATGATTCTTTCGGTGTTTCATCGCAGTGCACGATATTTGCCGGTTTTCAGGCTCCCGGGGGGGGGGGGGGGGGAGAGAGAGAGAGAGAGAGAGAGCCCCTATGGGAGGGCCACCTACTAACTCGGGGTGGGGATTAGGTATGAGCGTCGGGGGTTGGGGGCCACTTGGGGTGGGGATTAGGTATGAGCGTCGGGGGTTGGGGGCCACTTTCGCATTCCACATGAGACCTACGGACAGAACAGTGGTCTCTAGTGCAGATTTGCTGGCCGTCGGAGTGAGGACGCTCACTCCAAGAAGTGGTTTGGGCAACATTCTCTCCACCTAGCTTGTTGTTGCCCAGGTAGAGTGTCCACGCGTGCGGTGCTAATGTTTTCGCCAATGGCAAAAACATCGCCGCACGCGATGTTTCCCCACTGCACGAAAGAAGCCTCATTTGCATTGGTAACGCCCCCTAATGCGTTACCAATGCGATATTGGAAAATGAGGCCCTTAGTTGGTTAATGCTGAAAATCAGACTCTAACTAACCAACTAAGGGGGTCATTCTCTAAAGGGATTGCACATGAAAAGGGACTTTTCGCATGCGATATCTAAATCGGGGCGGGTTCTGGGGGGCATCGGCACCGGAAGAGGAGGAGTCGAGGCAGCACCGTGGCGGATGCCATGAAGACATCGCTGATGGAGAAAGGTAAGGACCCTTATTGCCACCAGTTTTGCGCTGAATAATTACACCTTTTATGGTGTAGTTATTCGGCACAAAAGCCGGCAGCCAGCGCACTGCAGTGATGCGATGACTGCCAGCTTTCACAGGCCCGTCCCCCCTCCCCCCATTACCGCTGGATTCTCTAATGTCTGCGACCTTAGAGAACCCAGGCCTAAGTCTTCTCTAAAAAGAAAAGTAATTCTTTACATTTTAAATTATGGTCCCTGAGCAATGAGACCCCTTCCCTCCTTCTGGCCCACCTGATAGAAACAAAAAAATCTCTCTTGGGATAATGCCCCCTCCTTCCTGACTCATTAAAGTTGGAAAACAAACCCCTTTGGCTGAGAGATCCTCCCTCCCTTCCTCTTCTCTGCTGTCATTCTTTAAAAAAAGTATGCCAGCTATATTCCATTTGTATTCCACTCAATAGATCTGCAGCTCTTCTGAACAGACCACAATTAAAACATAAACATCAAATATACAAATTAAAAACATAAAATATCTAAATATTAAAATAGAAAATACATTAAAATACATCTCATAAAAAATCAACAATCATTAAAATGGACAAAATGCACAAAATAGGTCACAGTATTAAAGCAACAAAAAATATTATTTACATCAAAGCTATCCATAAAAGTAGAGTGCTGGCTAGGGAAACCCCCATTCATAACTAATGTTCAAAAAAGTTGAACAGTCGTTCAGCATATGGTTGTACAATAGACTGGTACCAGCCTTAGCATTAGCTGATGCCATTTTGAAAACAGGTCCCATTGGGCCAGGAGCAACTGTCCCATTTGTCTTCTTGCATCCCATGGATAAAGTAATATAAGTCTAGAGAAGTTGGGTGGGTATGGCAAGTCCTGGGTATGTTTAAAGGTGAATTTTAAAAGCCCAATTAGGGTATTAGCATTAATTAGGGTATGTAGCATTAATTAGGGTATGCTACAATATATTGCGCATGCATGCTCCAAGCAGATTTTATAAAAGGGAAATGAGGGGACAGATTCCCCCCCATACCCCCCACCATGCTAATAAAATGAAAACATAGGGATGTCAAGTTTTAAACCAGCATGCGGTTGAACATGTGTGTGCAAATCTCAGAACTTCTCAAAAAGGGGCAGGCCAGGGGCATGGTTTGGATAGGGAAAGGCGGTACATGCGTTTTTCTGGACTTTAACCGTAAATTTGCGTGTGAATACTTATGCAATCTGGCATGCGCTGAGGCCCTCTGCCACATAACTTTTTTATGGATGGTGTGCATTGCAATTCCAAAAAAAACCTGGGGGGTATACAGGCTATCAAACCAGGGGAGTTGGGGAACCTAACTGGGTGAATTGGGAATAAACTGGTAAACTGGCAAATGCTTTGGCGCATGTCCCTTTTAAAATCCCTTCTATTTATGCCGTAGAAACAGGATTTGTGCACACAGGTGCGCTTCCACTTAAAATTCAGTGCACATGTGCATGTGGCCCGTGCATCTATTTAAAAGTTACCGTCCCTATGTTTTCATTTTAACAGTGTGTGTGGGAGGCTGGGGGGGGGGGGGGGGGGGGGGGGGGGGTGGGGGGAGGAGTCTCACACTTCAATTTCCTTTTCTCTGTTTTTGTTCATTTTTAACTTTATTTCATTTCAAATAAATGAAACAAACTGAAATCAACATCAAACGAAATAAAAATGAATACAATTAAAATCACATGAAATGAAGAAACAAAACAAAAAATATTTTATGCACATCCCTAAGAATTTGACCAGCTAAATTTAATCATTTAGGTCTAGATTCATCATTCAGCTAGATAAATATATAAATATAGCGGAATGATGAGCTGTGAAGAAAAAAGGGGCAGGGAGGTGACATTATCGCCTGCAGCGCTACTGGAAGAAAGATTCCCCAACTAAACCCCACCCTGACTCCACCCCTTTCCCTAATTTTTTTTTTTTTTTAAATTTAATATTTATTCAGTTTTAAACATTTAATAATACAAGATCATTCTTGATTAAGAAAAGCATTAGGGTACAATTCATAATTGTTACTTAAATTAACAGTACTAAGGCAAATATATCCATAATGCAAATTTTAGTCCTCAAATATAAGGAACCAATTTAATCTAATTTCTCATAATAAATATTAAATATTTACTAATCTCAGGTAAATGTGCTTGCTACGTACTCTATATTTATTTTAGGGCTCACTGAACATATAGATAGGTGCTAAGGAGATTCCAATTCAAGATTTCCCACTTGTGTTTTGTCACTTAGAAAAATTGATAATTGAGGAGGAGTGTAAAAAACAAAGGATTTACCCTTGTATCCTATACAGCATTTACAAGGATATTTAAGGGCGAAAGGTTGCCCCTATTTGGAGAACCTTTTCCCTAAATGACAAGAATTGTTTCCTCCTCTTCTGTGTTATTTTAGAGAAATCTGGGTAGATTCTTATGGCTAAAGTCAAAAATGGTTCTGTCCTATGTTTGAAAAATAATCGAAACACCCAGTCATGATCGGTTTCAAATACAAAAGTGATCAATAAAGTGGCACTCTGTACTAGTTCACTATCGGATGTCTCCAAAATTTTGGAAAGATCCAGACTAGTTTCCAATTTATCCATAACTTGTGTTCCCTCCTGTTCTTCCTGCTGTGTTCCTTTTCTATACATTGGAATGTAATAACTCTTCACTAATGGTGGAATAGTGTTCTCTGGTACTTTAAGGACTTCAATTAAATATTTCTTAAACATTTCCTTAGGTGTCACGTGTGAGAGCATTGGGAAATTAACAAATCGGAGGTTTTTCTTTCTATTAACATTTTCTAGATTCTCCAATTTTATTTGCAATATTTGATTTCCTTTATCATTGTATCTTGTACCTTTTTTGTACTATCAATATCTCCCTTTATTTTCTCTAGTTCTTTAATTTCTTTATCTTTTCTTAATTCCATATTAATTAATTTTCCCTGTAGATTGTTTACTTTGTCTATCACTGGATTTACTTGAGCTATCATAGAATTCTGCAAGCTCACTATAGCTTCCATTATTGCATCCAATGTAACCACTTCGGGCTTGATTATCTGTGGAACACTTATTTTAGACAAATAAACAGAGTTGTCCATCTTTATTAAATCTTGATGGTTATCTCCTTGTACCAAGTTCGGTGAGGTGTTCTGTCCTATCCGGACATCCCCCGGACTTTCCATTCCAGACAATTCCAGGGAGCTTGGGCCTACTACTGGGGACCCTATTTCTGCGCCTTCCGCAGTTTTGGCCACCCTCCAAGGCCCCTGGGCTCTGAATATAGCCGGGTTTACTGGTGGTTCCCTTTGGATCGGGGATAAAGATGTTGAAAGGTCCGATGGTGAGGCCTCAGAAACAAATTCAAGAGGCCCTTCCATCTGCGCCCCATCCGATCTTGATGTACGTTGCACATGTGAGTCCATTGGTCCTTTTATTTGATTACCAGGGATAGTTGTAGGCTCAACTCGCTCCCTGGCTCTCCTTTTCCTTGCAGAATGAGGCATTTTGATAATTATTTTACTCAGGACTTAATAGGAACCCACATTCAAAACACTCTCTTCTTGGCCCCTTAGAGAGGAGAAGTAATAATGAGAGGATTACTTACAGTTAGGAAGACAAACCATTCACTTGACAGTTCCTCGCAAAACCGACACGAAGCCGCACTAAGCCGAGCGCCCCTTAAAAAGCGCGGCTTAGGACAAGCGCCAGCGACGACAAGCGTCGCTGCAGGTCTGATTTTATGTGCCCAGTCGTCCCGCCTCGATGACGTCACACGGGGGCGGGGTTTCCAGCGTCGTCGGGGCCGGGTAGCCTCACCACAGGGAGCTCAGGGCCGGGCTGCCCTCACCTCCGCAGGTATTTCTTTTTAATTTAGAAGCCTCTCTCCTCCTTCTCCTCCGAAATTGACTGCTGCAGGGCTGATTTTATGTGCCCAGTCGTCCCGCCTCGATGACGTCACACGGGGGCGGGGTTTCCAGCGTCGTCGGGGCCGGGTAGCCTCACCACAGGGAGCTCAGGGCCGGGCTGCCCTCACCTCCGCAGGTATTTTTATCTTACTACCACAATGCGGTAGTTACCACATATGGTAGGGCATTACCACATGCGATAACATCCTAATGCATGCCATAAGGCCACGTTGCATTTTAAAGAATGACCCTGTTAGTGACACTTAGAAGCGTAAATATAGTCAGTTAACCAGGTCAGATTTTAAAGGCTTTGATCTAGCCAGCTTACTTAGTCGGCTGGATCCCTTTGAATATATCAAACTCATTGGGGGAAATTTTATAACAACCTACATTAAGTTAAAGGCAAATAACCATAGATTTTACACTGGTTATCAGAGAGAAAGTACGTATGTGCTTTCCCTTTGAAAATTATCCCACCTTAACTACCCTTACACATTTACACCTGCTAATGAGTGTGCATAGCTTTTTCAAGGAAAAAAATGTGAAAAATATGAAAATGTGAAAGTATGGATATATATGCAAACCTCTCCCTAACCCCCATCCCTGGGAACAACAAAAGTAGGTGTATAGAGGCCCTGTGTGCAGATACTCATATCTGGGGGGAGGAACAATCATATAAAAAGCTATTTAGGGTATAGACCTGTTCCATTCAAGGGAAATGCCTTTGAAAATTACCATCAATATATTTATATTGGTGATTGACTTCCATTGTCCTCCCCTGTTACCTTCAGTCCCTCCTCTCTCCTCGCTCTCATCCTGAACCTTATTTTTTTTAATAGTTTTTTTTTAACTCATCATTGTTATTCCTTACTGTGAGATTTTGCTCTGTGCTCAATTCCCTTTGTTGCATGTCTATTTCTAATTCTTTTGTGATACTTCCTGATGGAGTAAATGGTTAAAATAGTTTAAAGAAACCAAAATATGTCATTTCTGCATTACTTCCATTCAAACAAGAACAAATTCAGTCTGTACTGTGCAAGGTGATGCATATAGGGAAAAATAACCCATGCTATAGTTATACAATGTTAGGTTCCATATTAGGAGCTACCACCAAAGTAGGAGATCTAGGCATCATAGTGGATAACACATTGAAATCATCGGTTCAATGAGCTGTGGCAGTCAAAAAAGCAAACAGAATGTTGGGAATTATTAGAAAGGGAATGGTGAATAAAAGGGAAAATGTCATAATGCCTCTGTATCGCTCCATGGTGAGACTGCACCTTGAATACTGTGTACAATTCTGGTCGCCGCATCTCAAAAAAGATGAGACCAGGTACAGAGAAGGGTGACCAAAATGATAAGGGGAAATGAACAGCTCCCCTATGAGGAAAGACTAAAGAGGTTAGGACTTTTCAGCTTGGAGAAGAGACAGCTGAGGGGGATATGATAGAGATGTTTAAAATCATGAGAGGTCTAGAACGGGTAGATGTGACTCAGTTATTTACTCTTTCAGATAATAGAAAGACTAGGGGGCACTCCATGAAGTTAGCATGTGGCACATTTAAAACTAATCGGAGAAAGTTCTTTTTCACTCAATGCACAAATAAACTCTGGAATTTGTTGCCAGAGGATGTAGTTAGTGCAGTTAGTGTAGCTGTGTTTAAAAAAGGATTGGATAAGTTCTTGGAGGAGAAGTCCATTACCTGCTATTAATTAAGTTGACTTAGAAAATAGCCACTGCTATTACTAGCAATGGTAACATGGAATAGACTTAGTTTTTGGGTACTTGCCAGGTTCTTATGGCCTGGATTGGCCACTGTTGGAAACAGGATGCTGGCCTTGATGGTCCCTTGATCTGACCCAGAATGGCATGTTCTTATGTTCTGTTGCTAAATGATCCATGGCATTTTTAAGATATTGCTCCTCATTTATATATAATTTTATACAGTGTCCATTACTGAAAACCTTCTGTCACATTCACATATTTAATGTTATGTAGAAATCACAGAACTTTTAATCTGTAAAAAAAGATTTTCACTGGCTAAGCCAAAATCACATGACGTCTGGAATCCTGAATCATCCTTTTCTTTCATTTTTTAGAATGATTTGATAAAGCAAATATGGATTTTTACTTTCCAGTTACAAGTTTAAAAAAACCTGTGCCATAGAGGGAGAAAAATCATACTGTCTTTGGATTAATATTTTTACTTTATAGGATTTAGTGATGCCAACATATTAACCAGTAAAATAGTCCATCAATAAGACTTCATGCACAACATTGCATGAAAACCCTGAAATTTGGGGGGGGGGGGAGGTGTATTTTTACATAAAGAGCCCTGATGGTGAACTTTTTCATCGGGGTTTGCTTCTCAAGTTGTACATTTTCATGCATTGTTTGCTATATGCAAAATTCTACACAAATTCCAAATTAATGACCTACTGCAATACAAAATCATATAAAGTAGCTTATTAAATTTAAATTTAGTAAGAGCCGGCATTTGAAAATGACTTTGCAAGCTTATTTTACCTCAATAAGACATATTAATCCTTTTTTTTCAGTCCCCTTAACAAAAACTCCACATGTAGTTTTCTACCCTGCACAATTTTGGGGAAATTAACTAGTGCGTAATATTTCCAGGGAAAACATAGGAAATCCAGTGGGTTAATACATTGACTTCATTGAATCCAACTGAAAATGCAGAAAGATTGTGTTGACAACTGTGGAAATTTTAGGGTTTTATTAATACCCATTGATATAATTTTAATGGAATGTCTTTCCTTTAAAGCTTGGGGTGCCAGATACAGAATGTCAAAATATTTGCACATTCTTGTGAATTTTCACAGTAATGGCATTTTTCAAGCAGCATGCAATAAATTCACACTACAACCCTTTGATTTGCATTACAGGCCAGTAAAGGGTTATTCCAGGAGAGAGAGAGAGAGAGAGAGAGAGAGAGAGAGAGAGAGAGAGAGAGAGAGAGAGAGAGAGAGAGAGAGAGAGAGAGAGAGAGAGAGAGAGAGAGAGAGAGACTATAATACCTATGCCCTAGACAAGTATTTGTATCCCTATGGGAGGGCCACCTAGTAACTCGAGGTGGGGATTAGGTATGAGCGTCGGGGGTTGGGGGCCACTTTCACATTCCACATGAGACGTACAGAAAGAACAGTGGTCTCTAGTGAAGATTTGCTGGCCGTCGGAGTGAGGAAACTCACTCCAAGAAGAGATTTGGGCAACGTTCTCTCCACCTAGCTTGTTGTTGCCCAGGTAGAGTGTCCATCAAGCTAGGTGGAGAGAACGTTGCCCAAATCTCCTCTTGGAGTGAGTTTCCTCACTCCGACGGCCAGCAAATCTTCACTAGAGACCACTGTTCTTTCTGTACGTCTCATGTGGAATGTGAAAGTGGCCCCCAACCCCCGACGCTCATACCTAATCCCCACCTCGAGTTACTAGGTGGCCCTCCCATAGGGATACAAATACTTGTCTAGGGCATAGGTATTATAGTCTGTCTCTCTCTCTCTCTCTCTCTCTCTCTCTCTCTCTCTCTCTCTCTCTCTCTCTCTCTCTCTCTCTCTCTCTCCTCTCTTTCTCTTGCTCTCTCTCTCTCTCTCTCTCTCCTCTCTCCTCTCTCTCTCTCTCTCTCTCTCTCTCTCCTGAGATAAAACAACCAATGAATCATTGCAGTGCACAATGTTATCGTGTGCAGCAATGTTTCCCCACTGCATGAAAAATGCCTTATTTGCATAGGACATGCCCCCTCATGTGTTACTGCTGTGATATTGGAAAATGAGGCCCTAAGTCCTGGATTTATCAAAATGTGATAAGTATTGCATGCGATAGCAAAAGGGGCATGGTTTATGCTAATAGACAGTTTATCATAATTTGCGCAAATACCTATGGGCTGGATTTTAAATGCCCTATGTGCGTAAATCCGGCCGGATTTACGCACACTGGCATGCCTATTTTGCATAGGCCGCCGGCGCGCGCAGAGCCCCAGGATGCGCGTAAGTCACAGGGCTTTGTAAAAGGGGCGTGTCGGGGCGTGTCCTAAAATGACATGGCATTTCGGGGGCGTGACACGGTGTTGCGGTGGCGGGCCCGGGGGCGTGGTTGAGGCCTCCGGACCAGCCCCCAGGTCGGGTGATGACGCACCAGCAGCCCGCTGGCGCGCGCAGGTTTACGTCTGCTTTTAGCAGGCGTAAATCATGCAACAAAGGTAAGGGGGGGTTTAGATAGGGCCAGGGGGGTGGGTTAGGTAGGGGAAGGGAGGGGAAGGTGGGGGGAGGGCGAAGGAAAGTTCCCTCAAAGGCCGCTCCGAAATCGGAGTGGCCTCGGAGGGATCAGGCAGCGCGCACTGGGCTCGGCGCGAGCAGGTTGCACAAATGTGCACCCCCTTGTGCGCGCCGACCCCGGATTTTATAAGATATGCGTGGCTACGCGCGTATCTTATAAAATCCAGTGTACGTTTGTTCGCGCCTGGTGCGCGAACAAAAGTACGCGCTCGCGCAAAATTATAAAATCTACCCCTTTGTGAAGAACTAGGTTAGCACAAATTGCAATAACATTTTCAGACTTTGCAATATGTGCCAGACCTGTTGTATTTCCTGCATACAATTACTGGGGGGCTGTTTTTAATGGTGAGAGAGAGAGAGAGAGAGAGAGAGAGAGAGAGAGCACCTAGCCATAATGCCTTCTCCCTAGATAGGTATTTATATCCCTATGGGAGGCCCACCTAGTAACTCGAGATGAGGTTTACGTATTAGTGTAGGGGGTAAGGGGCCACTTTGACATTCAACGTGAGACGTACGAACAGAACTGTGCTCTCTTGTGAACATTTGATGACCTTCGGAGAGAGGAAACTCACCCAAAGGTGAGATTGGTGCAATGTTCTCTCCACCTAGCTTGATGTTACCAGGTAGAGAGTCCATCAAGCTAGGTGGAGAGAACATTGCACCAATCTCACCTTTGGGTGAGTTTCCTATGTCTGTAGGTCATCAAATCATCACAAGAGACCAGTGTTCTGTTCGTTCATCTCAAGTTGAATGTGAAAGTGGCCCCTAACCCCCTACAGTAATACGTAAACCTCACCTCAAGGTACTAGGTGGGCCTCCCATAGGGATTCAAATACCTATCTAGGGAGAGGACATTATGGCTAGTCTCTCTCTCTCTCTCTCACCCCCACCCCCCAGATGGCTAGGCTGGTGCTCTAGGAGCTTCATACCTGCTACTGAAAAAGGCATGGCTAAAATCAACCTTAAGTCCCTGTGATAGGACTTCACAAACAGGTAAGCCCACCCCTAACTCCTCCTCTTTTTCAAATTTGCAGCACACCATACAATATGGTGCTATCGCATGCGTTAAATTCATTTTCGCATGCGTTAACGGGGCTTTTCGCATGCGATAATCCCTTAACACATGCGAAAACACCTTAGCACATTTTGATTAATGACCCCCTAAAGTAGCAATGGAAATATCCTTCTAGTAGTTTGGGGTTAAATATTCAAAAGAAAAGTGATAATTTTCAAAGGTGAAAGTTTCAATTTTTGGTGCTTTTTGTAGCAAGCATTTGCATTCTACTCAAGGCACTAACTTAAAAGTGCAAATTTGGTAGATAACTCAAACTGTAAATAGTTAATCCCTAACTGCTTGGTTATCTTGCTCTAATTCTTTCCCCAGTTATATCAACCTTGTTGTAATGTAACTCTATGACCTCTTTGCACTTGTTAATGTTACGTTTTACTTTGTTTTCACACCCCCTCGTTTTATGTAAACCAGCATGATGTGATTTTTAATCACAAATGCCGGTATAGAAAAACTCTAAATAAATAAATAAATAAACTAAGCCAACAAGTTCCCTCTCGACTGATGGCAATAGACTTCAGCACATGATGCTTTTTAACATACAAAATCTTCATGTTAATGCGGCTATTATCTTTTTTTTTAATTTATTGAATTTTCAAAACATACATAGAACAGAGTTCACAGAATTTGACATCATTCTCAGAAAACAAAATTATCAAAGGAAATACCTTTTAATATTTCTCCCTTTACCATCTCTAATGTCATTTATAGGAAATTGGGAGACCAAAACTATCAATATAGCAGACTTAATAAGAAATCAAATTATCATATACTTTTACCATGTAGTTAACCCATGCCTATAATTCTAATGCTCTAACCCCCCGTGGATTACAATTAGGATTAGGAATCGAGATAAACCCTTAGTTGTTCAGGTTCTGCAAAGACATACTTAGAATTTTGAAATACAACTATACATTTACAAGGAAATCGGAGTACATATTTAGCCCCTCTCACAACAACTTCTCTCATTGAAATGATTTTTTTTCTCTTAATCTGTGTGATTTTCACTATGTCAGGGAATATTCTTATCTGATACCCATAAAAATTATGAGACTGATTTCGCAGAAAAATTCTTAATACCAAGTCTCTTTCAGAGGTGAAAACAAACTGAACAAATAGTGTTGTCCTTTCCTCATTGATCATATCATGAGATTTTTCTAAGATTGAAGACACATTTATAGATGTTGCTGCTTTTTGTTCTTGCTCTATAACTTGTTTTCCTCCCCCATCATAATGGGGTAGGTAATAAATTTTTGCAATAACCGGAATTGCCTGCTCAGGAATTTTGAGTATGTTGATCAAGTAATTTTTAAATAATTCACGATGTGATATCAGTCTAATCCTGGGAAAATTTAAGACTCTCAGATTGTTCCTCTTGAATTGATTTTCAAAATTCTCCATTTTATTCATGTAAAAGTTCTCAGATTTAACAAGATTTCCTTGTATCTTATCAACCTCCATTAACTTTTGTTCCAAACCTTAATAAATAACTCCATATTTATGATTTAATTTTCCAAATTCTGAGTTTTGGACATATTCTCCTTCACCAAGGTAGTCAAAGAACTAATTGATTTCTCCATCGAGGTCAATTCTCTCCATATCTCTTCCAGAGTAATCTTTGGAGGTTTTATCAATAAGGGATTACAGACTACTTGTATATCGCATTCCCCTTCTTCTAATTCCACGGATTTGGCTCCTTCACCTACTCTCTTCTGTGCCTTAATATCTAGGCCCCTGGAACCCCCTGTTCCTGGACTCACCGAAGACGATGGTACTACTTCCCTATCCCTTCTCTGGGTGCCTACCTCAGTTAAGGCCGATTTTCTCTCCAAATGAGTTGTTGTTATCAGCTCGGCTTCTCATAGAAATCCGAGAGGAGGTTCTGGAATAATCAGGCCACCGGGGCTCAACGATGTTTCATTAGCCAGGGGGCTCAGCATCTGCTCTCTGCTGTAGCCTCCAGCGGCTCCTCCCTCCAGCAACGGTTGCATGAGTCCAGCGAAAGCGTCCTCAATCCGGGGCTGCCTTGCATCCTGATTCAGAATCAAGGTAACATCTTTAATCTTTGCTTTGTGTTTTGTATGTGGCATATTCTACCAAATACAATATAGGAAAATTAAAAATTCCAGAAAATAAAGCAAATTCAGAGGAAAGCCGCCAGAGCAAAGTCTAACACTGTTCACTCAATGGCGGCCATTTTGGTCTTCAATGCGGCTATTATCTAATCACATAGGAACAAGACTTTGTAGTTAAAACCATCTAAGATGGGAAAACCAGTAATCAATGTGGAGGAGCAGCCTAGTGAGTTGCAAACCAGGGCAGCCAGGGTTCAAATCCCACTGCTGCTCTTTGTGACCTTGAACAAGTCAGTTCATCTTCTATTGCCTTAGGTAAAAACTTAGGGGGAACTTTATCAAATCAAAGTATCTTATTGCTGGGGATGTATGTGTGTTTGGTCCCATGATATTTTGCTCTTCCCTGACAAAATATCATGGCAAAATGGCCACATTCTTTTTTTATTGTGTAAAACTCCACAATAAAAAGAATGTGGTAGAAGCCACAAAAATGTGCAATGGTGGCCCGCTTTGCATTGGGCCTCCATTGTTTTAAAGAGCCACATGGCTTGAAACCCACCCCAATGAAAGTGAAAATACTGCCAGGGGTCCTGCAAGATTCCTGCCTATCCCAATCACCTATCAAGGTGGTACTAAATCTGAAAGTAAAAAACAATAAAAATAAAGATTTTAAATTATGTGGTGATGCCTTACTCTACTTCCCTAACCTCTCCCCTTTGTTGAAACCGCTGCCCCCAAACAAACCCCCTCTGGTAGAAGGCCCCCCACTAGTGCCCCCCTTTCGAAAAAATGAGACTTAAACTCTGATGGTCTAGGGTGGCCTAGGTGGTCTCTCCTCCCCTTCCCCTCCCCCTTACCTCATAAACAGACTCTGTGGTCTAAGTTGGTCCCTGGACTTTCACCCTTGCTCCCCAGACCCCCTTTACCTAAAAGAAGATTTGTTGGTGGTATGGGGCAGCCTGGAGTATCCCCTAGCTCTGAGCCAGTCAATACCATATTTCAAAATGGTGCCAAATGACCTTTGCCCCATCACATTATAGGAGCAAAGGCTGGTCAGCACCATTTTGGAATATGGTGTTGACCGGCCCAGTGCTAGGGGGTACTCCAGGCTACTCCTATACCAGTGATGAGGCTTCTTTTAGGTTGAGGGGTTCCAGGGGTCACCCTAGACCACCAGAGCATGTTTTTCAGGTAATGGGGTAAGGAGAAGGTATCACCCTACACCACCTTAGACCACCAGGGCTTAGTTTTTCTGAAAGGGAATGTCTGAAGGAGGGGGGTTGTGGGAACACTGGGGGGGGGGGGTCTTTGGTTGTGGCAGGGGGCTTCAACAAAAGGGAGGAGTTAGGGGAAAAGGGGCAATTTGTCGCTGCATGATTTAAAATACGTTTATTTTTAACTTTTGGACTCAGTGCTGCCTTGATAGGCAGCAGGGGAGTGGGCAAAGGACTTGTAAGACCCTTCCACGGTTGGGATTCACTTTTGGGAAGTTTTCATTTTGGGCCACCTTGCCTTTTAAAAAACATTGTGGGGCCATCATTAAAATAATGCAACGCATTTTTTTCTAAGTTGGGCGTGTTATTTTATTTGCATAGATTTGACTATGTAAAAACTGCTTTGCATGGATTGGCTAAATTTATGCATGCAAATCTCATGCAAAGCCGTTCATTGTAACAGCGGTGGGTTTCAGGCCAAAATATTGTGCGATATCACAAATATCGTGTGATAGTCTACATTACAACTAGAACATTCCTTCAGCTTCTCATTCACTACTGGAAATTCTTCCCCCCTGTGCTACCAGATTATCAATCGCATGAGAAAGAGCCTTTTCATTGGCTGGCCCAGTCCTCTAGCATTATCTTCCGCAGCATTTACACACCCGGAATAACTCAAAAGAATTTAAGAAGGCCCCAAAAACACATTTAGTTGTAGTTGCCTTTGCTTTGGGTTCAACTAACAGTTACCTCCCTGGTATGAGTTTCTTGTCCTATGCCTTTTTATTGATGCTCAGTTGATACTGAATGCTGCAGTCTTTTAACATGTTATTTTTCATTTCACTTTGTCATGGTTTTCTGTTTTTTCAATTTTTATGTATATTACTATGTTCCTGCCCCGAACTCTGGAGGGTGTGGGCTACAAATAGTTTCAATTAAATAAATAAATATTGCCACAATATGGCTGTATCATGCGATAAACCACGTTTAAAACTGTTTAATGCATGCTGTAGCCATATCACAGCTTAGTAAATCTAGGCCTTAGACTGTAAGCCCTCTGGAGACAGGGAAATACCTATAGTACTTGAATGAAATCCACTTTGAAGTGTCTGAAAAAGCAGAATATAAATGAGGATAATACCAAAAGTATACTTTTTTTACTAACAAGTCAATTTCCTCCATATAAGAATTTCAGATTTGCAGAATTGTTGCAAATTCTGTCTTCAGTTTCATACCATTCCATCCAGTGGTATATTTAGTCATGAAAAAGGAAACGGAAGGCTGCGTAGTTAAAGGAAAATGATTTCAGACTGTACATATTACAACTTCGGTGAGATCTCCTATTTAGTGCTACTTTATTAAGCTTTCTATCAAACCCTTTTTATGTATATCAGTTGATATACAATTAATCTGTTCTCTTGTGAGAGAAAAAAAGCACCTGAGGTGGATAAAAAGTGTCAGATTATAATAATTATAAGCAGCTGTTCCCTGGAATCACCTCTGGCCTACATGGGGGATGCTGTGAGTTACCACTCCTCACAACAGCCCACCTCATTAGACTTGACCTTCCCAGCTGGGGATTTCATTTGCTTTTCTCCCCTTTCATAATGGGTTTGTATACTGCAAGCCACAACACCTAATAAAAGCTGGTCCTTTGTTCCTGAAAGGAAAGAGGATAATGCAACTAAATGCAGCTATTGCATACAGTGTTGGCAGACCATCAACCACATGTAGGCAACTTTTCATCTAAAGGTTTTGGTAAAATGGTTCCTTCCAATAGCTGAGACAAATGTATTTACTCATCTTCGAAGCTAATTTGCAATGCTTTTAAAATAAAAGGAGATGTAACTCTTTCAGCATTTTTTGTACATTATTACCATTATTTTAAAATAATAATATGAATAATACTAATGCGGATATTTGACATTCGGGATGCCCTTATATATACGAACATAAGCTATGCCATACTGGGTCAGGCCAAGGGTCCATCAAGCCCAGCATCCTGTTTCCAACAGTGGCCAATCCAAGTCACAAGTACCTGGCAAGTATCCAAACATTAAATAGATCTCAAACTACTATTGCTTATTAATCAATAGCAGTTTATGGATTTTTCCTCTAGGAACTTATCTAAAACCTTTTTTAAACCCAGTTACACTAAACTGCTGTAACCACATCCTCTGGCAATGAATTCCAGAGCTTAACTATGTGCTGAGTGAAAAAGATTTTTCTTTCATTTGTTTTAAATGAGCTATTTAATAACTTCAAGGAGTGCCCCCTAGTATTTCTATAGGTGGCCCATGGAAAAGTAGGCTGCCTCCAGTACCAGTGCTACGCAGGCAGGCTTCTTTTCCATGGGCCACTTTGTATTATCTGAGAGAAATTAACCGATTTACATTAAACTGTTCATGATTTTGTAGACTGCTATCATATCCAAAGTGTGAAAAGTTGAGGAAAGACAAAAGAGTAGAAAAATACCATTAGTATAGAAACTAGAAAAGGGGCTTTAAACATTATTTAGCTAAATTTTTTATTAAACCATGCTGACAGTCAAGTCAAACAGCCAAAAAGTATTCTTAACTAAGAGTACAAAAAGAAAGACTAGAATTAAGGGGAGAGCAAAGCATAACTTGGATGGTTAAATGGCAAATTGCAGTTAATGCTTTAAGAGAAAAAACAGGAAATAGAATGATATGATAATCAAAATGAGAAAATATTACCAATACATGCAGCCACTTTGATTTGTTCAAGAAATGCAATATAATAAAATAAACCAAAGTATTGATCCTGCTTTGCTCTGTTCTCTCTGGGTTAGGGGTGACTTTAAAACTTTTCGTATATGATCACCTCCTCTATTGATCAGGCTTTCAGGAAGCTGTCTGTATGCCTGTTAAAGATTAATGAATAGATGAGGGAAAACAGACTACCACTTAATGTTAAGAAAACTGAGATCCTGATCCTATCCTGCACGGCCTTTGGAGAATCTCCTACCAATTTTCAGTTCGATGGGCATTCTATTCCCATCCAATCAAGTGCTTGTAACCTGGGGGTGATAGTTGACTCTTCATTGTCTATGCAGGCTCACATTTCCTCAGCAGTATAATATGCATACTACAAACTCCAGCTTTTGCCCTCTTTGAAGCTGCTGCTCTCTGTTTCTGATTTCTGAACAGTGATGCAATCTAGTGGTTTTGTCCTTGTTGGGTTATTGTAATGTCCTCTTGCTAGGTTTGCCAAATTCCTATCTTCAAGCTCTGCAATTAATCCAAAATTCAGCAGCCAAGTTGATTGCTGGATCATCACTGTGCGAGCAAATTTCACCCATCCTAGCTGACTTTCATTGGCTATTCATTGTCTTGGCGAGTGAAGTTTAAAACTTTCTCTAGTTCGGAAGGCCCTACATGGGACAGCACCAGCTTGTGTCACTTCATCAGTTCACTCCTATCATCCTACCTATACTTTGAGATCGTCCACTGAACAGTAAGAAATTGCATTGCTCTTACAAGTGTACCTTGCAATTTATCTCAGTCAGATCTTTAGCAATGCTGGGTCCATTCTATGGAATGAATTACCTGAGTTTATTTGATTGGAGAATGATTGGCTTCATTTCTGAAAAGTGCTGAAATCCCACCTCTTTCAGCAGACATTCTCAGATGGATCATGAACTCCAGATTCTGTGCTGTTTATTGTTTCTGACATTTTAATTACATATACTACTAGCGATACCCGGCCACGCGTTACAGTGGCAGAGTCAGGTTCTTTACCCTCCCTTCCCCTTCCCCTTGCTCATTTACCTCAGTCACTCATCCTCCTCCCCCTTGGTCACTCACCCCCCCCCCTTTCCTCCCCTGTCTCCACTCCTACTCTCTTCTCTCACACTCACCTCTCCCCTCATTCTCCCTCCCCTCACTGTCACCTCCCCCCCCCCCCCCCGCCTGCTGCCTACCCTTCAGATCAGAAAACCTTTGTCTTTCTATTTCTGTGGGAACCCCCCCCCCCCCCCAAACCCCCCCCCAATCTCAACCCTTTAAATCAAATAATAACCCCCCACCCTCCTGCCCCCTCCCAAGACCTGGGAAATTTAAATTGTTGGTGCTACATGTGGTCTGTCCCTGGGCGTCTGTGCGCATTATGTAGCCAAATAGGGGACTGCCTAACCAAATTTGCACTTCCAAATTTGTTTTGTGGTCTGGGGAGGGCTATTTTGGTGCGTTCCCGAGATCGTGCAAGTTTAGTGTATGTATTTGTATGTGAACCTCCCCCTTCCCCCAAAAAACAACCCAATGAGAAAAGTTCTCTTAAACTAAACCACCCCACACTTTCCTGCCCCCCCTCCCCCAGCCCTGCGAAAAACAGTAGCCCCCCCATGCCCCCCCAGAGTTGCTGAATGAATGAAACCTGGCCCCCCCTCGTGACCCCTCCCCAAGATGTTCACAATAAATTAATTACCACCCCCCCACCCTCCAGACTCCCCGAGACCTGATAAAAATGTCAGTCGGTAGAGCGGGTGTTCAGAAGCAGACCGGGAGCGATGTATTGGCGTTGGTCTGTCAGCTGCGAGCACTGAAACGGGTTCCAATGGCCCTTTTCCCTTACTATGTCAGTGGGGTGGAGCAATGGCAGCGGTAGGTCCTCTGACATAGTAAGGGCAAAGGTCCGCCGGCTGCCAGTCCTGAAAATGGCACCGAGGGGCCCTCGCCCTTACTATGTCACATGGGCTACTGCCGCCATTGGTGTCCCCAAGTGGCATAGTAAGGGAAAGGGCCATCGGCGCCATGTTGATTTCTGGCAGCTGACGGCCGTAGTGCAGGAGATGTGTCCCGGACTGGTCCTGGATCCTTGCTGGAGTCTCCTGGACTTCTGTCAGGTTTTGTGTGTGTTGTGAGGGCCTGGGGGGTGTGAAGAGGGTGGTTTTGTGTGTGTTGGGAGGCTGTGGGAAGTAAATCAATTTGGCATGTGTGGGGGGGGGGTGTGAGGAGGGTGGGGGGTGTGAGGAGGGTGGTGGGTGTATTTTATCTGTAAAGGAAATAGTTATGTTCCGGCAAAAAAAGTGTGCGAATGTGTTAAAATGGAAGTGAAACGTGGACCTGGACTGGCAAAATGATTAGTGTAGCTTGTATTAGTGTAAGGTGTAACAGATGGCGCTTACATCCAGCAGATGTCGCTGTTTTCTAGAAAAAAAAATTAAACCTATTTTACCTGTCACAGGTGTGACATATCTGTAATGTAAGTAGAGAAGAACCTTCCTGTATGTGAAATGAAGGTTGTGTCCAAATTTGAAAGCAATCGGTTCAGTGGTTTCTGAGAATAGCGATTTTGTCCAAACTATTTAACATTTTTATTTATATAGATGTGGTGTTATCTTTGTGTAAGTTACATTGTTTTATTTGTATTGAAGTATTACTGTATTTTATTATGCATATGAGTTTGTCATCCGCTGAGATCTGTGAATTAGCGGAATACAAATCTTTTAAGTAAATAAATTATCAGTTTGATATAATTAGTCACATATACAATAAAATTTATGGTAAAAGAAATATTGCTGTGCAAGTTAGTAAAAATTTAATGTGCAGGGTAAAACATTACCTAACTTGATATGCAGTACGTTTTATGCTATGCACTTTAAATTGTTGCCACCCTAGTGTTCTGGTATGACTACATTAGTAGTATGCTTGGAAATATTTTACAAAGCATACTACTTTTTAAAATATTTGCAAACTAGTCTAAATTGAAAGGGCTGATTAGCATGGGAGATCTCCTCTCCCCTGAACCCCCATTCATGGCAGGCCTGACATCCCACCCCGCCAAGTCCCATCCCCCAATGTCAAAAGAAGGAACCCCCCCCCCCCCTTCCGGGACAAACCCCCACCTGATCTTCTTGTTGTCCTATATGAAAAGAAAGAGTCACCTCAAGAGTAATCCTTTCTCTCTACCCACTAACGAATGAAACAGTCCCCTCTTAGGAAACCCTCGCACACAATAACAAAACTGATATATCCCCACTCATAGCCCACGCCTTCTGGAGGTCCCAGTATTCTTCTGTTGCAGGAGGGACTGGAGATCCCTCCTGCTGTCCCAACCATTGAACTTAGAGAGATGCTACCTAGCAGCAAGTCACTAAGTATCAAGTTGACATGCCTAAAGGTAGCATTAGGGATGTGAATCGGGCTTCGGACGATTGAAAATATCGGACGATATTTTCAAAATTGTCAGAAATCGGGGGCTCCCCCAAAACGATAGGAAAACCCCACGATATTGATCGTGGGGTTTCTCTTATCTTTTTGGGGGAGGGCGGGAAAAACGGCACACAAAAATAACCCCTAAACCCACCCCGACCCTTTAAAACTAATCCCTTAGCTTCCCCCAGCCTCCTGACCCCCCACAAAAACATTTTACAGGTACCTGGTGGTCCAGTGGGGCTCCCTGCAACGATCTCCCGCTCCTGGGCCGTCGGCTGCCACTAATCAAAATGGCACCGATGGCCCTTTGCCCTTACCATGTGACAGGGTATCCGTGCCATTGGCCGGACCCTGTCACATGGTAGGAGCACTGGAGGGCCGGTGCTATCTTGTGGCCCTACCATGTGACAGGGGCTGACCAATGGCACCGGTAGCCCCTGTGACATAGTAAGGGCAAAGGCTATTGGTGCCATTTTGAATACTGGCAGCCGACGGTCCAAGTGCAGGAGGTCGCTCCCAGATCCCCGCTGGACGTTTGGCAAGTCTTGTGGGGGTCAGGAGGGTCCCCCAAGACTTGCCAAAAGCCCCTGGTGGTCCAGCGGGGGTCCGGGAGCGATCTCCTGCACTTGGGCCATCGGCTGCCAGTAATCAAAATGGCGCCGATAGCCTTTGCCCTTACTATGTCTCAGGGGCTACCGGTGCCATTGGTCAGCCCCTGTCATATGGTAGGAGCACAAGACGGCGTGGGCCATCCAGTGCTCCTACCATGTGACAGGGTCCGGCCAATGGCTTGGATACCCTGTCACATGGTAAGGGCAAAGGGCCATCGGCGCCATTTTGATTAGTGGCAGCCGACAGCCCGGGAGCGGGAGATCACTCCAGGGATCCCCACTGGACCACCAGGTACCTGTAAAAAGTTTTTGGGGGGGTGGTCGGGAGGGTGGGGGAAGCTAAGGTATTAGTTTTAAAGGGTCGGGTGGGTTTTTTTTTATCGGCTCGGGCGCAGCAGATAAACAAAACCGCGATCGGGCCCGATGAAAAAAAAACCACATGTGAATCGGAACCGGAATCCGAACCGATTCCAGTTCCGAGTCACATCTCTAGGTAGCATAATTTGGAGTTTGGCAGCTGGGACAGCAGGAGGTTCTCCAGTCCCTCCTGCCACTGAAGAATGCTGGAAACCTCTGAAATGTTAAGTGGTCATTCTGGAGGGGTGAAGGGTCTGAGCTAGCCTGCAGAAGAGACTCAGTTTTGGAAATTAAGAGAAGGTTGCCTAGGCGGCATCTCTTTCATTCTTTCTTTGTGGGGCAGGTGGTGGGAGGATGAAGAGAGTTGTACTGGAGTAGGGTGGGGGGGGGGGGGGAGCAGGAATGAGAAGAAATACTCTGTGCTACTTGGCCCTTTTACTTTGGGATAGATATTGCACAGCACAGGACATTTTTCCAGAGAACAAGGCAATTTTAGGGCTTATCATTCATGTTAAAAAATGTAACACCTAGTCTAAGACAGGTGTTAAACATTGGGCTTTACTGTGCTCACAGAACATGGCAGGAAAGGATAACTCCAAGATCCAGTTGGACAATTGTGCGAGTTAATGCCAGAGACTAGCACAATCAAGACATGGCACACATGGCTCCCAAAGAAAAGTCTTTTTACTTAAAGTGGCAAGAAAAAAAAATGCAATCTATATCAATAACCAAAAAGCACGCTCAAATTATTCCCATCAAAAGATACAATTATTTATGAGGAGATACATAACAACATATGTTGGTAACTTTTAAACAGAGGCATGGGCACACATGTGCACGCGTCCGTCGACCCAAGGCCAAGGACACGTCCATTTAATAGTATATGTGCATATATGCATTCATGTTATAAAATAGCCTGACTACGCTCACGTGTGCACAATTTTAAGCGGACATGCGCCTATGAGCGCATATGCCGCTTCTACCATATAAGTGTGGGGGGGATTTTAAAAGACACACGTGCTGACGCCATTACCAGTTTTATCAGTTCATTCCCAGTTTGCCCAGGTAAGGAATAGGACTTCCAAAACCCCTTAGTTTAATAACCTCCCTTCTCCCCTGTTAGCCCCAACCCTTAAAACCCTGCCAATCAGTCTATTTAGCTTTATTTTATTACTGCATGTCATTCATAGCAGAAGTAAAGTTGTGTGCGTGTACCTGGGCGCACAATTATTTACATGCAGATTGCAATGAGAAATCCAGAAATGCCCATGCCTTGCCCACATCCCACCCGTGTTTTGGAACTTTTCATTTGTGTGCACAATGGCAGGTATGCGCGTATGCGGGCAGCTTATAAAATCCGCTCAGCGTGGGTCGGCCCAACTCGTGTGCATATCTCCCAGTTTTGACACACACTGGGCTTTTAAAATTCACCTTTTGATGTACAAATCAACTATTTTTGTTTGATCTAGTATGAGTGTAAGAAGATCAAGTGAACAAAGAAGTATGGTTTTTGGATTGTCACTATCTTTAGCAATGGCATGTTAAATCTACTCCTGAAGCAGAAATCAAAAATCATTATTTCGAAAGCATGATTCAGTGTTGGGACTTGATATATAATCTTGACAAGACTCTTTAGCTGCTGTTTGGAGACAAATTGTCCATATTGATTCAGATAAGTGCTCTTTAATTGTATCAAAAAAGTTAAAAAAAAAATATGATTTACAGTGACAGACAACAAGTTATTGACCAATGATTACAACTTTTGGCAATCAAATTGGACATTAGACACATGTTCTATGTGCAGCTAGTGCCAAGTATGATAGGCACATTAATCGTACAATAGATATTTTGTTATCATTTGCCTAAACAGTGTGAGTGAATCTATTGTGTATAGTTTATTGGTTCTCGCTTGCTTTAGCCTTTGATACCTTACTATTATTTAGAAATGTTTACCCATTACACCTGCACAGGAGAAGGAGCTGAGGAGGACAGTGTTTTTGTGGGCTTCAGGACTCTCTACCAGAGAGGTGCCTGGAGACAGAGGAGACACAGGAGACTCAGTACCCTCACTAGGGACTTTACTTCCATCCCCCAGAAGTACAAACACATCCTGTGGGGGACTCACATAGAGGACCTGGACTGAGACTATGTTTTCATACCTGGATTTGGAGATAAACGGGCACATTTTTCAACATGTGCACGCCGGTGCGCTCATGTTATAAAATGCACATGGACATGCGCGCGCTCCTTTCAAAATAAACCCCAAAATGAGAAAATTCCTGTGATTACTTCTGAAGACTTTGTTACAGTAAAGTTTATTTTGGAATACCCCACATAAGTGTCCTCTGAGTCCTTGGGTGATGGATATAGAGGTGGTGTGGAAAGAAGTCATCTAACAGTGAGTACACCTGAGAGTAAGAGAGAGAGAGCAAGTGAGAAAACAACCTTTTGTTGCGCCCGTCAGTCGCAGACGGCTGTGACCTTTGCTGCTCACATCTTTTTGCCCTGCCACTCCAAGTCTAGGGAGGATGGCTGCCTTGGTTTCTGCACGCCACCCACCATGGTGTTCCCGGGATGGCGCTGGCACTCCCGGCAGCCATCTTACTTTTGGGGTGACCTAGGGCACACACGCGTGCACCTGCTCCTGTCTTAACCACGTCATGGCGGGAACCTCGGGGGCGTCCCCACCGCATGACGGCACTGCCTACGTATATATAATCTCATCAGGCCAGCATACCATTGAATTAGCAAAGATTCCTGCCCTGCTCAATTCCGCCATTCTGGGACTTCCTGCACTCCTGTCTAAGTGATCTTGGCACCTGCTCCTCGGGGGCCTTGCCGCACTCAGGACTATCCACTCCTCGGAGAGCAATCTCTACTTGCCTCACTTCTCTAACCCAGTGAGTCTCTTCCTATTTCCACAGACGAACCTTCAGTGCTCCTGTACCTCGGGTCTCCACGGTGCCTACCACTACAGCTGGCTACTCTGTTCAGAGTGAGTACTGGATCTGCTCTACAACTTCCTCCTTCTTCTCTGTGTGGATTTTCGGGTTACCCCACTCTGTGGACCATTACCGGATCCACACTGTCTTGGGCAAACATCTACCACCAGCCTCCGGCCTATCCCGCTCTGTGGACCACTACCGGAGACAGCCTGCACAAGTCTCTACGAGAGAGGATATACCCCGGTTACCCCACACTGCGGACCACTACCAGAACAACCTACACAAGCGTCATCTAGAGGAAGTATTTCCCGGCTTATCCCATGCTGCGGGCCACTACCGGAGAGACCAGCTTACGGGTCATCTACTCTGGACCGAGTCTATTAACCTGCTCCTCGGGTTATCTTGCTGTATAATAAACTACTGCCTCTGGTATCCATCACTGCTGAGACCCCGCTGTCATGGTGAGTCCCCACTGGGCTCCTCCCTGTGGGTGGAGTCAGCTCTTGCCACGGCCCAAGGGCCCACTAATTAGTTCTAAACACACAGAACGCAACAGATTGGTAACTCCATGGACCCGGCTCAGCTCTCAGCCTTACAGGCCATTCTTGGCCTGGCCCAACGGATTACGGAACAACAGAGGTCTCTCGATATATTGGCTACCTCCTTCAACCAGCTGAGTTTCAGACTGAGTAATTCCACAACTTCTGACGTGAATGCATCACCCCCGGTGGTTACTGGGCATACTACAGTTTTGCCAGCCCCCACTCAGTTCTCAGGAGAATCCCTGCTGTGTAGGGGCTTTCTAAATCAGTGCTTCATGCACTTCTCCTTACAACCGGCATACTTCCCTACTGCCGCTACCAAGACTACATATATTTTGTCTTTGTTGGATGGAAAAGCCTTGGCCTGGGCTTCACCTCTTTGGGAATGCAATGATCCAGTCCTTAATGACTTGCCTGGGTCCTTGGCTCTCTTTAAGTCAGTATTTGATGACCCCGCTCACCAGTCCATGACTATTTCTGCACTCCTGAACCTCCAACAAGGAACCAAGCCACTCCCTGACTATGTGATATAATTTAAGACACTGTCTTCTGAACTCCTATGGGATTCAGGTTGCTTAAGAGCTATTTTTTCTACAAGGCCTCAATTCCCGTATAAAAGATGAACTTGCTGCATGGGAATTGCCTGTTACTTTAAGCTCACTTATGGACCTTGCTGGGCATATTGATCATCGTATACGCAGACGCTCTGTTGTGGTGAAACCTCTTAAGAAGCACATATCCGGAGGAACCCGCTCTCGGCCCCTACCATCAGCTCCGGTCCAGTCTTTACCTAATCCTGAAGAGGAAGACGAACCTATGCAACTTGGCCATAGCCACTTGACCGCCAAAGAGAGGCGCTATCGCAAAAAGATGGGCTTCTATATGTATTGCGGTAAGACCAGCCATGCAGTCCAAACCTGTCCTATCTGTCTGGGAAACAAGCCAATCTAGGATCCGCTGGAGGACTCTTCCTAGGTCTGACTGCTCCATCTCCTCCATTGACTCTCCCTGTTTCCATCATCTCTGGGCCTCTCGAATTTGCCACTCAAGCTCTAGTCGATTCTGGTGCAGGTGGGAATTTTATTCTGAAGAGATTGGTAAAGCAACTATGACTTCCCACTGAGCCAGTACCCACACCACTGCTTCTATCTTCCATTCATGGCGAGCCACTGCCAGGAGAGGTTTCACTCACCACACAATCTATTTGCCTACACACGGGATCCCTGCATACCAAGACCATCACGTTCCTGGTTCTTGAAAAGGCTATTCACCCCATAGTGCTTGGCATACCATGATTACAAGACCACTCTCCCCAGTTCAACTGGTCTCTTCTATGGAGTTATCACAATGGGGGCCTAACTGCCATGACAGATGCTTAAAGAAAATAACTCCACTACCATGTATGGCTACCGCTACCGCTTCGCCTGGTCTACCACCGTAGTACGCAGCCTTTCAAGACATGTTTTCTAAACAAGCAGCAGATATACTTCCACCGCATAGAACTTTTGACTGTGCAATCCACTTAAAACTGGATTCAGAGCCACCCAGAGGAAGAGTTTATCCTCTCTCCTAATCAGAGACTGAGGCCATGTCGGCATACGTTCAAGAAAATCTGCAGAAAGGTTTCATTAGACCCTCTAAGTCCCCGGCAGGAGCAGCATTCTTTTTTGTCGACAAGAAGGATGGATCTCTTCGCCCTTGCATTGACTATAGAGGTCTGAACGAAATCACCATCATAAGAACATAAGAAAATGCCATACTGGGTCAGACCAAGGGCCCATCAAGCCCAGCATCCTGTTTCCAACAGTGGCCAATCCAGGCCATAAGAACCTGGCAAGTACCCAAAAACTAAGTATATTCCATGTTACCATTGCTAATGGCAGTGGCTATTCTCTAAGGGGTAGATTTTCAAATACCGCGAATAGGCGTACTTTTGCTGGCGCATTAGGCGCAAGCAAAAGTACGCGGGATTTTAGTAGATACGCGCGTAGCCGCGCGTATCCGCTAAAATCCTGGATCGGCGCGCACAAGGCTATTGATTTCGTATAGCCGGCGAGCGCAGCGCCGCGCAGCCTACCCCCGTTCCCTCCGAGGCCGCTCCGATTTCGGAGCGGCCTCGGAGGAAATCCTCTAACACCCTCCCCTCACCTTCCCCTCCCATCCTCTACCTAACCCACCCGCCCGGCCCTGTCTAAACCCCCCCCTTACCTTTGTCGGGGAATTTACGCCTCCCGAAGGGAGGCGTAAATCCCCGCGCGTCAAGGGGCCTCTTGCGAGCCGGGACGCGACCTGGGGGCGGGTACGGAGGGCGCGGCCACGCCCCCAGACCGCCCCGGGCCATAACCACGCCCCCGGGCCCGCCCCTGGAACGCTCCGGACACGCCCCAAAAACGCTGCGCGGTTCGGGCCCGCCCCCGACACGCCCCCAACACGCCCCCCTCAGAAAACCCCGGGACTTACGCGAGTCCCGGGGCTCTGCACGCGCCGGTAGGCCTATGTAAAATAGGCTCACCGGCGCGCAGGGCCCTGCTCGCCTAAATCCGCCCGGATTTGGGCGGATTTAGGCGAGCAGGGCTCTTAAAATCCGCCCCTAAGTGAACTTAATAGCAGGTAATGGACTTCTCCTCCAAGAACTTATCCAATCCTTTTTTAAACACAGCTATATTAACTGCACTAACCACATCCTCCGGCAACAAATTCCAGACTCTAATTGTGCGTTGAGTAAAAAAGAACTTTCTCCGATTAGTTTTAAATGTTCCCCATGCTAACTTCATGGAGTGCCCCCTAGTCTTTCTACTATCCGAAAGAGTAAATAACCGATTCACATCCAGCCGTTCTAGACCTCTCATGATTTTAAACACCTCTATCATATCCCCCCTCAGTCGTCTCTTCTCCAAGCTGAAAAGTCCTAACCTCTTTATTCTTTCCTCATAGGAGAGTTGTTCCATTCCCCTTATCATTTTGGTAGCCCTTCTCTGTACCTTCTCCATCGCAATTATATCTTTTTTGAGATGCAGCGACCAGAATTGTACACAGTATTCAAGGTGCGGTCTCACCATGGAGCGATACAGAGGCATTATGACATTTTCCGTTTTATTCACCATTCCCTTTCTAATAATTCCCAACATTCTGTTTGCTTTTTTTGACTGCCGCAGCACACTGTACCGACGATTTCAATGTGTTATCCACTATGACACCTAGATCTCTTTCTTGGGTTGTAGCACCTAATATGGAACCCAACATTGTGTAATTATAGCATGGGTTATTTTTCCCTATATGCATCACCTTGCACTTATCCACATTAAATTTCATCTGCCATTTGGATCCCAATTTTCCAGTCTCACAAGGTCTTCCTGCAATTTATCACAATCTGCTTTTGATTTAACAACTCTGAACAATTTTGTGTCATCTGCAAATCTGATTATCTCACTCGTCGTATTTCTTTCCAGATCATTTATAAATATATTGAAAAGTAAGGGTCCCAATACAGATCCCTGAGGCACTCCACTGTCCACTCCCTTCCACTGAGAAAATTGCCCATTTAATCCTACTCTGTTTCCTGTCTTTTAGCCAGTTTGCAATCCATGAAAGGACATCGCCACCTATCCCATGACTTTTTACTTTTCCTAGAAGCCTCTCATGAGGAACTTTGTCAAACGGCTTCTGAAAATCCAAGTATACTATATCTACCGATTCACCTTTATCCACATGTTTATTAACTCCTTCAAAAAAGTGAAGCAGATTTGTGAGGCAAGACTTGCCCTGGGTAAAGCCATGCTGACTTTGTTCCATTAAACCATATCTTTCTATATGTTCTGTGATTTTAATTTTTAGAACACTTTCCACTATTTTTCCTGGCACTGAAGTCAGGCTAACCGGTCTGTAGTTTCCCAGATTGCCCCTGGAGCCCTTTTTAAATATTGGATCAAAGATCAGTATCCCTTACCGTTAATTTCTGAGTTGTTTGATCGACTTTGGCGCAAACATTTTCACTAAATTGGATTTAAAGGGTGCTTAAAATCTTACCCGTATCCATCAAGTGGACGAGTGGAAAATGGCCTTTAATACTCATGATGGCCACTTCGAGTATCTGGTGATGCCATTTGGCCTATGCAACACCCCAGCCGTATTTCAAAATATGATGAATGACATCTTGCGAGATCTGCTATACCAATGTGTGGTCGCATACTTAGACGATATCCTTATCTTCTCCCATGATGTGCAAAACCACCAAGCTAATGTCATCATCGTCTTACAGAGATTACGGGATAATTGTCTTTACACCAAGCTTGAAAAGTGTGCCTTTCATCAAGAGTCTGTTCCCTTCCTTGGGTACATTGTGTTTAGTATGGGTTTTCAAATGGACCTCCAGAAGACTAAGAACATACAAGACTGGCCTCAACCTACTGGTATTAAAGCTCTACGCCGCTTCCTTGGCTTTACGAATTATTATCGCACATTCACCAAAGACTAGAGGTGTGAATCGTGTGATCGATCATCTTAATGATCGATTTTGGCTGGGGGGGGGAGGGAAATTTTATCATCGTGTTTTTTTTTTTAAAATCATTAAAAATCGTAAATCGGGGGAGGGCGGGAAAACCGGCACACCAAAAAAACCCTAAAACCCACCCCGAACCTTTAAAACAAATCCCCCACCCTCCCGAACCCCCCCCCCCAAAATGTTTTAAATTACCTGGGGTCCAGTGGGGGGTCCCGACGCGATCTCCCTCTCTCTCTGGCCACGGCTGCGTTGAGAAATGGCGCCGGTGGCCCTTTGCCCTTATCATGTGACAGGGCAAAGGTAGCACCGGCGCCATTTTGGTTCCTGGCTCCCGACGTCACGCAAGGTCGCCCATATGACATAGTGAGGGCAAAGGTAGCGCCGGCGCCATTTTGAAGATTGGCAATACGGCCCGCATGCAGGAGGTCGCTCCCGGACCCCCGCTGGACTTTTGGCAAGTCTTGTGGGGGTCAGGATGCCCCCCCCCCCAAACTGGCCAAAAGTCCCTGGGGGTCCAGCGGGGGTCCGGGGCGATCTCCTGCACTTGTGATGTCGGGAGCCAGGAACCAAAATGGCGCCAGCGCTACCTTTGCCCTGTCACATGATAAGGGCAAAGGGCCACCGGCGCCATTTCTCAACGCAGCCGTGGCCAGAGAGAGAGGGAGATCGCGTCGGAACCCCCCCACTGGACCCCAGGTAATTTAAAACATTTTGGGGGGGGGGGTTCGGGAGGATGTGGGATTTGTTTTAAAGGTTCGGGGTGGATTTTAGGGTTTTTTTGGTGTGCCGGTTTTCTCGCGCCCTATTTAACGATACAATACAAATGCCCCTGACAATAAATCGGGGGCATTTGTATTGTATCGTGCACTCTAACGATTTTGGACGATTTTAAAATTATCTGACGATAATTTTAATCGTTCAAAAACGATTCACATCCCTACCAAAGACTACTCCACCTTGACAGCCCCACTTACTGCCATGACTAAAAAAGGGACTAACCCTTCCACTGGTCTCCAGAAGCCATCTCCGCATTTCAAGTGCTCAAGGAAGCCTTCCTCAACAAACCCTGCTTACTCCATCCCGATCCTCATCGGCCATTCATCGTGGAGGTCGACACCTCTGATGTCAGTGTGGGATCCATGCTTAGCACAGTGATACACATGTTCTACATGCCTGCTCATTCTTCTCTAGACGCTTTTCGCCTGAGGAGAGAAATTACGGCATCAGTGATAAAGAATTGCTTGCTATCAAACTTGTGTTCGAGGAGTGGTGTCTCTGTCTAGAAGGTACACAACACCAGATGACCATGTTTACTGATCACAAGAACCTGGAATATCTATCCCATGCACAAAGACTTAGCCATCGCCAAGCTCAATGGTTACTATTCTTCAATCGGTTCAATTTCCTGCTAAAATATCGTCCTGCTGACAAGAATGTCCAGGCAGACGCTCTTTCATGCTCTTTTACACCTGAAGATGTTCCAGACGCACCACATCACATCATTAACCCTGAGAAGATAGCTATGGCTACTACCCATTCAGTTCCCACTAGGAAAACTACAGTTCCTCAAACACTAAGGAAGAAGCTGTTGAATTGGGCGCATGACTCACGGTTAGCGGGTCATCCAGGACAGGCCCGTACTCTCGCTACACTACAGCAATACTATTGGTGACCATCTATGAAAAAGGACGTTCAAGCATACGTGGAGTCCTGCACTACCTGTGCTAGGCAAAAACCTCCTGCTGGTCGCCCTTGGGGTCTTCTCCAGCCGTTACCTATTCCAGACGAACCATGGATGCACATTGCGACCGACTTCATCGTCGACTTACCACCATCTAATGGGAACAATACTATATGGGTCACTGTGGACCGCTTCTCAAAAATGGCATACTTCTTGGCTCTACCTGGACTACCATCTGCCTCAGAACTTGCGAAACTGTTCAGAGTGAGTACAACTTCTTCCTTCTTCTCTGTGTGGATTCTCGGGTTACCCCGCTCTGCGGACCACTACCAGAGACAGCCTGCACAACTCTCTATGAGAGAGGGTATTCCCCAGGTTACCCCATGCTGCAGACCACTACCGGGACAACCTATACAAGCTTCATCTAGAGGAAGTATTCCTCAGCTTACCCCGTGCTGTGGGCCACTACCGGATATACCAGCTTACAGGTCATCTACTCTGGACCGAGTCTATTAACCCGTTCCTCGGGTTTTCTTGCTGTATAATAAACTACTGCCTCTGGTGTCCATCACTGCTGAGACCTTGCTTGTCGTGGTGAGTCCCCACAGGGCTCCTCCCTGTGGGTGGAGTCAGCTCTTGGCACGACCCAAGGGCCCACTAACTAGTTCTAAACACACAGGGGTAGATTTTCAAATAGCGCGAATTGGCCTACTTTTGCTGGTGCATCAGGCGCAAGCAAAGGTAAGCTGGATTTTAGTAGATACGCGCGGAGCCACGTGTATCTGCTAAAAACCTGGATCGGCGCGCGCAAGGCTATTGATTTTGTATAGCCGGCGCGCGCCGAGCCGCGCAGCCTACCCCCGTTCCCTCCGAGGCCGCTCCGAAATCGGAGCGGCCTCGGAGGGAACTTCCTTTTGCCCTCCCCTCACCTTCCCCTCCCTTCCCCTACCTAACCCACCCAGCCGGCCCTGTCTAAGCCCTCCCTTACCTTTGTCGGGGGATTTACGCCTCCCAGAGGGAGGCGTAAATCCCCGTGCGCCAGCGGGCCTCTTGCGCGCCGGGACGTGACCTGGGGGCGGGTACGGAGGGCGCGGCCACGCCCCCGGACCACCTCGGGCCGTAGCCACGCCCCCGTACCCGCCCCCAAAACGCTGCCGACACGCCCCCTAAACGCCGCGACGACCGGGCATGCCCCCGACACGCCCCGACACGCCCCCTCGGAGAACCCCGGGACTTAAGCGAGACCCGGGGCTCTGCGCGCGCCGGTAGGCCTATGTAAAATAGGCTCACCGGCGCGCAGGGACCTGCTCGCCTAAATCCGCCCGGATTTGGGCGGATTTAGGCGAGCAGGGCTCTGAAAATCCACCCCTTAGAGCGTAACACATTTATTGTCACTCTGCTAAGCCTTGGGCCCTGGTGGTTTACCATCTCACCCCTCAACTCAAAGAATCCATATCCTGGAGTGAAAGGACTGGTGCTAGTTGAACTGTGACTTAACACCAACACTGAGTGTGTTCCCTGCAACATTTCAGCCCTGAACACTGAATTAGGGGGCTATGTAAGTATTTTTCCCAATTTTTTTCTGTTGTATTTGCATAAACAATTATAAAATACAAGAAAAGTCATCCTATGAGGATAGTTTTATGGTATATATTTGCAACATTGTGCTTTAAGTCTGATCAAAATTGTTATATAATACAGTCTATTAGCTGATTTGCATGTATATGATACTACTAAGTTCCTTGATTTTGAGGCTTCTTTAGTGATATTTGTTGTCTACCTTATCTCCTCCTTAAAATAAGTGTATTTATATGTCATCTGGTAAATAAATCTAACTGAGGAGTAGTTGCAATTCAACATGTGGAAAACACAGCGATGCGTTAGGGATTTCTTTTTGGGGGGGACAGGGTTCATTTCATCCTTTCATTGCATTTTAGCATGTGCTGAAAGCATTTAGTGCTTGTTAAACCCATTTAGCATGGGTTCAAAATTTTAGTGCATGCTAAGAAATGAAAAGAAACAAAATAGAAGCACATCTCTAGAGGAAAACAAAATTGTTCCAGTTGCTTATATAGTCACTTTTAAACACTCCCTTCTTCTTTTTTTAATTTGTCTCTCTTAAGGATACAAACCTTTTCACGGATGTTGCTTTCAAAAACCTCTCAACTTACATGTGTACTGCCTTGGATGTGGAGCAAAGTCTGTATAAGGTGTCATCTAACCAAAGAGTCCCAGATGCTTATTGCAGTCTTGCAGCTTATCTAATACTCTAGAGCAATTATTAATTTTCCTGGCTTAAATATTGTGTTTGTAGCTTCTTTAGGTCAAAGTATAAGCATTTCTCTACTCCTATGGCCCCTTTGAGGCCATTGCTCCCAGTAATTCCTCCTACACATGATGAGAATTACAAGCTAGAATCTTACATCTGAAGCACCAGGAAAGATGTTTAAGGATTAACAGACTTCCTCCAGGTTCCTCTGATACAATGGTGAGGCTAGGGTGCTTTTCCTTATCCAGCTATCACCAGCCTTCTCACCCCTCTCTTTCTCAGAAGCTCAGAGCTTCTCTTTTTTTTTCTTTTCCCAAGAAAGCAGAAGACTGGGCCTTCCCTATAGGGTTTCTGCATTCCCACCTACTGACAGAAACTTCCTCTTCACACCTACATTAACTTGAATCAAAGCTATGCTTCAGATTTACAGCCCCAGTAAGATGTTACACTCCTTGGAAAGGGGTTTACTAGACGTTCTCTTTGTGTGTTATGCTAGCCTTACTGATACTAGAGAGTAAGCCTTTTCTATTGCTGCCCCAGCTCTCTGGAACTCTCTGCCTCAGGAGCTGTGACTGATGGACTGTCAAACTCTTTAAAATATGGTTAAAACAATTTTCCTTTATCTGGAATTTATATGTGCCAGAATTTGTTCATTACTTCAGGTATCAGTATTTGTTAAGATTGCTGGGGAGCTTCTTGGGAGTTTGTTCTGCTATATAAAGACAACTTTAGTTCACTATGGAGGTTCTATTATGCATTATTTTCTGTGTATGTAATTTTTTTCTGTTTTAAATTATGTAAGTTAACTTGTATGCTGCCTAGGACTTTTGGTTTAGGTGACATATAAATAGAAATAAATACAATTACAGGGTGGTACAGAATGAGGTCAATCTTTGTATAGCCTACCATAAGACAATGGGAAAGATTTGTGAATGCAGAAAGAGATCAAGAAAGGACATAAGCATCAGAATATTATTGATGAAAAGGTGGCACGTAATACCAAATGCCAAACTATACATGCTAAGTTGGTTTGTATAACTTGAGAAAAGTAAAGGGCATACAACTGAATCTAGCAGGATACCTACATGAAATGCGCAGGAGGCAAGAAAAGAATCATCCCATAAAGATCCTAAAAATAATGCCAGAAAGATAAGGGGAAGATAAAATATCAATACTATAAAAAAAAAAAACACAAGAGGGAGACAAAAATGTAAAATGGATGGTAGCATGAACCCCTGTGCCTCAATGAGACCGACACAACCCTGGGGCTGGCCATGGCCCACGCCGCTGGCAGGTGAGCACATCCAGGCATGGGCTGACTGAAATAGAAGCACTCTTGACTTGGAACAGGAACATTTGGATGTCCAACATGCACCAGGAACTAAGAACCAGCAACCCATTCTGGGGTAGCCTTCTGGCCACTCTGTAAGCCCTTTCAGACTAACCACTTAGGAATGGCTTGAGCATAGGACCAACGAAGGCTGAGGACTGGAGATTCATGACAAGATGAAGGCTCAGGACTTGGAATAAGCAAATAATTCAAAAATATCATTGATACAAATTAACAAAATATAACAAAAACATGGAAGGGCCTACACACACTCAACACAAACTCACAAGACAAACATATATAACTCCTATTATAAAAATAATATGTTTGACCATCCTCGCAGACAGACCCTTATGAACCCACAATGATGATCCAGTTCAGGGATAACAGTCATGAAATATTCAACAATAATCCAAGCTTGAAAATTTCACCATAATCTCCTAATCTGCCAATGAAAACATCCCAAACAGCAATGTGGAATCTTCCACTGAACATTATTTTGTATATTTGATTGATTATTTTGAAGCTTTTGAAACTACTTTATTTTTTGATATGTGGATTTAAATAAATTTTTGGATTAATAATATATTACATTCTTTTATATATGTATTACTTTTTGAAAAATGCCTTCACTATGTGTGGGTTAAAGTATATGCATTCTGCCACAATTCACAAACTTTTACTTCTGAAGGCATTCCAGTATAGGGTTAGGTCAGGGAGGCAAAGTTGCACATAATTTGGGATTTTCAGAACTATAGAGTGAATTTTCAAAAAGTTATGTGCATAAAAATTAGCATATATGCACATAAGTAGCATCCATTCGTGTACATGCTATTTTATTAATATCAAACGTGTGTACATATTTTTACTTTTATGTGAAAAAAGGGGGCACTCTAGGTGCATTCCAAGATTTTCCAATTTACTTGCGTAATTTTACACCTGCTAATTGTCTTGTGGAAGTGATATTAAATGTGTTTATTGAGTTCTATTGATTGGGTGTGAGGTCTGGGTGAACTGCAGGGAGTTCAGGCTGAAGAACCAGGAGGGTCTCAATGATTTGGAGGAAAACCTGGAAAACTAGTGGAATAATTGATAAAACTGGTAACGTCAATTGCAAGCACATGCAAATAAGAATTTTCGCTTGTAAATCAGGATTTGCGTGAGTACATCTTACTTTATTTTCACATATATTTTTCATATAGGTAGGAAAAATACTCGCTTTCAATGCATTCATTTGTAAGCATACATAGGTATGTATGTTGCAGGGTAGAGATACATATATTTTATAATACATGAGTATTAGGGATGGATATTTGGGAGAAACAAAATAGGAAATGATACAAAATTTCCGATTTCATTTTGGATCTTTTTGAAATGGAACACGTTAAATTCCAACTAAATTTCATCAGAATCTTATTTCGTTTTGAAAACCTATCTTAAAAAAAAAGCCAGTGGTTGGGCCTAGGCCTAGGCCAGAAGCCAGGGCCTCACCTATGGAGTAGGATGAGACCCAAAGTAGGGGTCCTAGCCTATGCCTGAGCATGACTCCAGTGCCTTGGCCTAGACCTAGGCCCAAAGCCTGGACCTTGCCTAGGCATAGGCTGCGACATGACAAATGAGCTGCAGCATATGCTTGAGCATAACATCAGGGCCTCATCTTAGGCCCTGACCAGATGTTGAGGCCTTGGCTGAGACCAGAGCAAAGGCAGAGGCCCAGGAAATTTCCTGATGCCTCCCTCCATACTTATCATCCAATGCCACGTCTTGGCCCGGACCCAGGCTTGATGCTGTGATCTGGCCAGAACACCAAAATGTCACCCTCCCCTGGGGAGGTTGGGCCAGAGTTAATTAACTCTGGCACAACTACTCCAGTGGATGATGTCAGTTGGTAAAGAAGAGCCAAAGAAAGATGACGAAGAGGAGCTCTGAAACCTTGGCTCCTGGCCTGAGCCTGACCTTGGATTGAGACCTAGGCATTGGGACCCTGCCTCTGGGTCAGGCCCTGGTGTCAGGCCTGAGTCCATTCTGAGGCCCAGGCATTAGGACCTAGCCTCTGGGCAGGGCACCAGCAATGGGCCTGGGTTTGGGCAGAGGCCCAGGTGGAGTCAGGCTTCCAAGTCTGTGCCTTGCATGGGGCATTTGCTGAGGCTGTGGTGACCTACACAAGGTCAAGGCTTCAGAACTAGCTGGCCCCCATGCCTAGACCCAGGCTAAAGCCTCAAACTTGCATAGACTTAGGTCATGGTAGGTTGCTGCATGCAACTCCCTAGCATAGGCTGGGGCCTAGGCCTCATTAGTGGTTCTCCCCAGACTGCATAAATAGGGGCTGGGGAGGATCCCAGCTCGACATTTTTATGGGTGGGAGGGATGGTCGGGGGCGGGGGCAGGAGAGGCCCTGGAAGGGCCCATTTCTTTTTTTTTTTTCTCTTTTTGTATTTTTAAAGCCAAAGGAACAAAATAAACATTACATGAAACAAAATTCATGGGGGAAAAGCCCCCCAAAATGAAACAAAAATGAAACTAAATTTCCCCCATTCCCACCCCTAATGAGTATGTAATACGTACGGGTTTTAAAATAACATTATAAATCTATGCATGCCTATGTACGTGTGTATATCCTGCTGCGCACAATTATTTAATAGTTATCCTCTATGAGAATAACTTTAAAAAATGCTTGCGCTACCGTTTATGTATGAATATGGACGCATGCAAATTTACTACTGTATTTTGTAACCTATATGGATACGATATGTAAAATCATTGTACAGGTTATAAAATATGAAGACATATGTGCGCACATATGTAAAAAGTGTGAGCCACGCAAGTTTGGAATTATCTGTATAATTAGCAGCACTAAGCTAGATAAGTCTGAAAAGCTCTATTTGGTCGTCTAAGTAGCAATTTTTGGACTTATCCAAGTAATGTAAGATAGCTGGATAAATTTATAAAAAGCAAGACTTAGCCGGCTAAGTCTTAAAATGCTGCTTATCAATTTTGATTCAGATAGCCAGATAATTCTACAAAGTGCTACATATCTGGTTAAATCTGACGTAGATTGTTAAGTACCATTTTAAGACTAATCCAGTTAAAAACCCCCCCTTTTTTTTTTGTAAAGAGTTATCCAGCTATCTTACATACCTGGATAAGTCTGAAAAACATTACTTAAACAGACACGTAGTGCTTTTTAGACTTATCCAGCTACATAGCACCTGCTGCTACTTAACTGGATAAGTCAGAATATAGCCAGATAAGTGCCACGACTTATTCAGATTTGTTTAAATTTGTCAGTCTTGGTAGCGGCAAAAATGCTACTTAGCCAGATAAATCTGAATTTAGCTGGATAATTGTGCGCACATGATATATACTAGTAGATTTTACTTGCATTATATACATGCATTTACCCCCCCCCCATAAATCGACTTTCACAGTTGTAAACAAGGGGATTTTCCAACATGCGCGCAGCAGTGAAATAACCAGTTTTACCAATTAGTTCACCAGTTCACCCAATCCAACTGCAGCTCATGAAGACCCTCCTGGCTCTTCAGCCCGAAGTCCCCCCATTTCAGCCAGACACCTTGCCCAGTTATTTTTTCAGTTTTACAATGTTTACAATCACTTACTCCTGACATCGAGCAGGAGTAAATATATGCAAGTAAGGTGCCACATGTACATGCATAAGTTGCTTCTAAAATGGCTACTTACTTGCATAAATGTTGGCCCCCTCCCCGGAACGCCCCGGCCTGGTCCTTTTTCACATGCGCAACTTTACTCACAGACCCTGATATACACGTGCAGGGCAGGTGGAAGCACTAAGTGAATCAGGCCTGGGTATAGGGCGCCGACCAATAGGGGGCACGAGCCTTGTGGGACTGCGAGCGGCGGCACGGCTGCTCGTGGCCCGGGGCAACCGGGGGGCGCGACCGAGTGAGGGCGGCGCAACAAGGGGAGGGGGCGGACAGAAGGTGCCTAGGGTGCCTAATCCCCTTGCACCGGTCCCTGTACACGTGCGTGCTGAGGTTTATAAAATAGTATATACTGGTGTATGTATATGCTATTTTACGCGCACAGGTGATATTTTTTATGTGCGCAGCGCTTGAAAATTCACCTTTATGTGTATTGGTTTTTGTCGGGGGAAAAAGAATCCACAATAAAAACAAGGGCAAATCTCTGCAGATCCTTTTGCCTTGGGCAGTTTTGAAAGGCAAGGTATGCATGTACTTTATCTTTGAAAACTGGGACAAAATCCAAGTATTTGTGGATTTTTCAGCTGCCCACACACTGACCCCAAAAGAGAGTAGAGTAAGAGGAAAGAAGAGATCTAGGCAGAGGCCACTCTCATCTAAGAGTCTGCTTAGAGCTCCTGCTTTAAATAACACAAAATTATGCAAAATTATGGATGGACCGTCAAGGTCAATTTTTTTTTTTACTCAAACAAAACAAAATCAACAAAGCTATAGACTAGAACATAAGCTTAAACCATTGATAGAAAAGAAAATGAAGAGACAGAAAAGAGCTTCTGAAAAATAGTTCTATTTTTTTTTTCTCCTCCATTTATGTTTGAGAACTAATAAACTCAGTCTCATACAATTAGCCTCAATTGTTTTTATATCTTCTGAGGCAATAATATAGGCAGCCTAGGGAATACAATAGTAAGCCGTATACCTGTGTTCATTTACCCAAATCACTATGGTTACAGCCAGGGCAAATTGTTTACTGTGAGAATCTTTGGAGCCTCTTTCCAGCTGCTAATGACCTTTCTGTTCATCCAATAACATCAAAACAAACCAAGGAGGCTGCCCACACCATTAAAGCCAATTGCCTCTCAAGTTACTGAGGGACTTGTGCTTTTCCTCATTTATTTTCTCTCATCTGATGTAACTCACATGCCACTTTCTTGTCTTTAAAGAAGGGGAAAAACTGTGGATTATTGATTTGCTTCTGAACAGAAGACCAACCTAAAAGCCCCAATGAATTGTCACTCATTATTGAAATTACTGAACACTAATTAAACTGGCAGCTCAAATCCCAGCGGCCACACTCATCTGAAGCTGAAATTCAGACACTTGGACAGTGGAAGAGAGAGAGAGAGAGCGTTAGCAACCACCAGGATTGTAATAAGCTTTGCATTAATTTTTTGTTTCTTAAAGGCGCATGCTGGGCTTGTCACAACACAGCCAGCATGTTGCCAGTTGTAGGGTTAAAACTGCTAGACTTGTCTTCCTGGGGACAGTTGAGTACTACAGCAACAGTCGAGCAATGAAAACGGAGGTCACGACAAGCACAACAAACTAAAATTTCCCTTTCATTGCTCTCTTTCATAGGCAGGGTCATTTTCAAACATCCCACATTGGGCTAAAGTCTGTGGCAGCTTTGTACCTGCAAATGTTTGCCCGAATTTTCAAAGCAGACTTATGAGCCCAAATCCATTTTTGAAAATGCAAGCGTCGATCCGAACAACACACAGACTTGCAAGCTGCTCAGAGCAGGTGTAACTTTCTGCAGGTAGATTTACATGCTGAAAGGGTCATTTTAAAAGGAGTTGCATGTGTAAATGTAACATACCTTTGTAGCAATTTTAAAAAGCCATTTACACCCAAAAAGTGCACTTACATGTGAATATCCAATGGACAATTCAATGGCATGTATTGTAGTAATTTCAAAAGCCTGCTTATATGGGTAAAGTGCATGTACATGCTTAAAATCAGCCCGTACGTTTGAAAATCAAATGTATGTGTATGAACCATTTCCTGTCCTAAATGCACCTCACAGAACACCAACATGTAGTGTGGGTTCTGCTCCTAACTTTTACCAGCAGAACCACTCGGTTGATTTTCAAAGTATGATTTGCAACAAACACCTGATCAGAGGAGTGGTAAGTTTTAAAACAAAAAATTCTCTAGTTTAGAGGTTGGGGAAGAGAGGGGAAAAAGGAGGAAGGGTAGGTAGGGGGATAGACTAGGAAAGGCCTACTTGTGTTGCCGCACATATTTTTGTAAAATACCTCCCCTTGCGCGTGGGAGACGACCCCTGCCTGTACGTGCGCACGCGGCAATCCTGTTTTATAACATGCGTGCGCCACACGTGGACACACCCACGCGGGTTTTAAAATCAACCCCTAAGGTTTTAAGCCCTATGTATGCACCATATCCATGGTGGATAAACTGAAAATCAGACGATAATTAGGGCTGGAGTCAAGAATCACTGAATAATTGCATTTCATTATTGGTTTTTGGAAATCATATCTCACTGCACAATATAGTACGATAATAGCATAGGAGATGACAGCAGATAAACACCAATTGACCTGTCTGTTATGTCTGCCCAGTCTGTATCTCAGCTGGTTAATCATAAAATATTGTTCCTTATCAAGTTAATTTTTGCTACCTTTGGTTCTTTACCATCCTTGCATGCAAGTGCCCATACGTTATCCAGCACCCAAAGCACACACCCCACAACTTACTGTCAAGCTTTGCAATAGTAATAACTAAGGATGTGAATCGTTTTTGAATGATTAAAATTATCGTCAGATAATTTAAAAATCGTCCAAATTCGTTAGAGTGCACGATACAATACAAATGCCCCCGACCGTCACCTGTATGACATAGTGAGGGCAAAGGAAGCGCCAGTGCCATTTTGAAGATTGGCAATATGGCCCGCGTGCAGGAGGTTGCTCCCGGACCCCCGCTGGACTTTTGGCAAGTCTTGTGGGGGTCAGGAGGCCCCCCCCAAGCTGAACTTTTGGCAAGTCTTGTGGGGGTCAGGAGGCCCCCCCAAGCTGGCCAAAAGTCCCTGGGGGTCCAGCGGGGGTCCGGGGGCGATCTCCTGCATGCGTGATGTCGGGAGCCAGGAACCAAAATGGTGCCGGCGCTACCTTTGCCCTGTCACATGATAAGGGCAAAAGGCCACCGGCGCCATTTCTCAATGCAGCTGTGGCCAGAGAGAGAGGGAGATCGCGTCGGGACCCCCCCACTGGACCCCAGGTAATTTAAAACATTTTGGAGGGGTTCGGGAGGATGGGGGATTTGTTTTAAAGGTTCGGGGTGGGTTTTAGGGTTTTTTTGGTGTGCCAGTTTTCCCGCCCTCCCCCGATTTACGATTTTTAACGATTTAAAAAAAAAAAAAAAAACACGACGATAAGATTTCCCTCCCCCCCCCAACCGAAATCGATCGTTAAGACGATCGATCACATGATTCACACCTCTAGTAATAACTAAACCACAACCAAAAATAGTGAGGTGATTACACAAACATCTAGCTGCCTAGGTCCATATGTCCTTCTGACTTGTGGCTAACAAGATGTTGCATTTCCTTTCTCCCATGGCACATGGCAAAATTTGCAGGCTCTTCCAACAAGAATTCAATGCATTTTGGTCCTGTGGATCAAAGTACTCTTATGTTTAGTTGGGGAAATCTCTGCAATCTAACTCTTGCAAGTAACACATTTAAGACTAATCGGAGAAAATTCTTTTTCACTCAACGCACAATAAAGGTCTGGAATTTGTTGCCAGAGGATGTGGTTAGTGCAGTTAGTGTAGCTGGGTTCAAAAAAGGTTTGGATAAGTTCTTGGAGGAGAAGTCCATTAATGGCTATTAATCAATTATACTTAGGGAATAGCCACTGCTATTAATTGCATCAGTAGCATGGGTTCTTCTTAGTGTTTGGGTACTTGCCAGGTTCTTGTGGCCTGGTTTTGGCCTCTGTTGGAAACAGGATGCTGGGCTTGATGGACCCTTGGTCTGACCCAGCATGGCAATTTCATATGTTCTTATGTTCTTATGACTCATTACTCATGAGAACCTCAAAATGAACCAAGGACAGACCCTTGCCTTTGGTAGGCGCAAATTTGCTTGGCTTGCCCAGCTCTAACCTAAATGTGTTTTATAATTCAATTACATATTAAAAAGTGAATTTTAAAAGCCTGGCGCACACTAAATTAGGGAGCTGCACGCACATGTTGGGCTGGTGCATGCCGAGCAAATTTTAAAACTTTCTGACATGCATGCGTATCTCCCGGGGAGTGCAAATCTCACTTGTTTCCAAAAAGGGGCATGGCCTGGGCGGAGTCTAGGCAGGGCATGGGTGTTTTGGGGAATGGCCAAGAGATGTGCATGTAAATACTTACGTGCTCTATTGCACATCGAGATTTAAAAAGTATGTGCCCAAGTGGCGGGAATGCAGCTATCAAACTAAGGGGGTGGCAGGACCTAACTGGTAACTGGACAAACTGGTGATCGAACAGGTAAAACTGGGAATGGCATAGGCACATGCCCCTTTAAAAATCCCCTGATTTATGTGGTAGAAGCAGAATTTGCATGCACATGCATGCGCCCACTTAAAATTGGGCACACGTGTGCACGTCAGGCTATTTTATAACATGCGCATATATATGGCCATATCCCTGGGTGCAGAGCAATGCATGTGAACCAATGTGTGCCACTGCCCACTCCAGTTTAAAAGTTCCCGTCCCTGTGCTTATTTGAGTATACTGGCAATCAGTATTTAGGCCCACATTTTCAAAAGCACATACATCTTTTAAATGGATAAATATGCGGTTAACTCACCTCATTCTGCTATTTACTCCCTCCCTAGCATCCCCCCCCCACCCCGCTCCCAAAGAGAGGGAGCACAGATGAGTGAGTGTGTGTCTGTGTGTGACAGAATGACTGTGTATGTGTATGAGAGAGGGACATAGGAAAAGGTTTGTGCCACCCACCACCACCCCCTACTAATCCATGAGAAAAGAAATGGGGAGCAGCTGTGTGGCAGGGGGTCCCCTTTCATTGTTCTGTCAGAAACGCGCGTGGCCAGGCTGTGCGCACGCTGAGCGCATTTTAGAAACGGCCCGGCCACGCGCGTATCTGACGATATGCGCAGAAGTGCCAGCAGATCAAAAAGGGGTAGGGTGGGGAGGGACGGGGAGGGGGCCGGCCGGGATAGGAGCCATTAGGCCCTGTGCTGGGGAAGCATGCGCCGGCAGCTGGCCGGCACGCGGAACTTACTTCATCTATTCAGATGAAGTAAATTCTGAAATAAAGAAAAAAAAGGGAGGGAAAGGGGTTTTAGGAGTCAGGGAGGAGAGGGGAAAAGGGAGGCAGAGTAGGAAAGGGTTGAGGGATGTTCTCTTCCAACCTGCTCCTTAATTGGAGTGGACTGGGAGGGAACTGGGAATCAGCCGATCGCATCCCGCACGTAGTTTATAAAATCCCCCCCCCCCCCCCGGTGTGTGAATCCCGACCCGCCCGCACATGCACGCATATGCGCGTGGGGACCGTATTTTATAACATGTGCATGCCGACGCGCTCATGTTATAAAATAGACACGTCCACGTTCGCGTGCTGGGAACTGCACGCACCTGGACACCCACATGGTTCTTTAAAAATCGACCCCTTAATGCATACACAGATTCAATGTTTAGGAACTTTACTGGCAGGATCTAACATTTATGTAAACGAAGGACACCATCTCTCTTCTCTTCTCCACTCCCCTCAGCTCCCCCAGCCCCCACCACCAATCCTCAAGTGTCCAGTCCTGGTCTGTGGAAATATTTGGCAGCCCTAAGTACATTACTATGTATACTTTGTGTCTGCTTTAAAACAGGTGCAAAGTCTGCCAGGTACATTTTTACATACATTTCTCACCAGCCCCGAAATTTCAAAGGAAAATTCTGTGGAGAAACTTAGCAGCTACGTCTGACTGGCAGGTTGCCTATTCTGTAATAACTAGAAAATGGATAGTTCTGAATGGAGATTGGTCTTTTCACCAAGGGGCGGATTTTAGAAGGGTTATGCGCGTAATATATGCGCGTAACCCATTTAAATCCACTCCTGCGCGTGCCGAGCCTATTTTGCATAGGCCAGGCGAGGCGCGCAAGCCCCGGGACGCGCGTATATTCCGGGGCTTAAACAAAGGGGTGGGGCGGTCCGGGGCGGGGGCAGGGCCAAGGCCTCTGGCACAGTGGCTGTGCCGAGGGATTGCGCGCAACCTACGCTTGCCCAGAGGCAGGCGTAAATAAAAAAATAAAGGTGGGGGGGATTTAGGTAGGGCTAGGGGGCGGGTTAGATAGGGGAAGGGAGGGGAAGGTGGCGGGGGCGTAGGGAACGGGGAAAGCCATCGGGGCTCCCCTAGGGCTAGGTGTGTGCAAGGTGCACAAGTGTGCACCCCCTTGCGCGCGCCAACCCTGGATTTTATAACATGCGCGCGGCTTCGTGCACATGTTATAAAATTGGGCATAGATTTGTGCACGCTGGGTTGCGTGCACAAATCTACGCATGCATATAGATACAAAAATATGGCCGCAAGAGTGTAGTGAATAAATGGATATTAAGTGCTGGGAGCTGTCAGAGCTACCTGAACTTAGTATTCAATTGAGGGGAAGAAATAGGTCTGTGTTCTGCTCTTGCTTGGTTTCAGGGCTTTGTGGCATTTTCAAGGGAGGGGACGAGTATTAGAATGGGAGGGAAATGGAGGTATTGTGTTTTGTTTTTTTTTAAGCAGGGAGAGGATAGGGGTGGGAGTTTTGGACAACAGCACTATTTTTTTTTTTTTTTTAAGGAAGGTGATTGGGAGAGGGATGTTTGGGATCACATTTTTTAAACATAGAAGGGCATGGGGGGGACTCTTTTTTTTTTTTTTTTTAACAAAGGAGTGGATCAGGAGGCAGGAGGTTAGGCGGCATCAGTCTCCTTGATTTTAAATACAGGGAGAAGGGATCCTGGGACTGAAGACCTTTTTTTTTTTTAATATTGGGAGGCAAGATGGCTAACTAAATTTTGGCCTGCTCTGTCAGTTCCTATGTTTGGCCAGGTATGTTCCATACCTAGTTCTGACTAGCAGTTTTATCCAACTAACCCTACTCCTGTCCCACTCAGATTCTGACCAGCTACATTTATCCATCTAGTGAAATTAGGGGGTCTAAATTTAGCCAGTTTTTCAAAGTCAATTTTCAAAAACCTTAGCCGGGTAAACTATATTTATTTACAAATCTTTATATACAGTCTTTCCAAATTTTTCATCAGGGCAGTTTACAGAGAATGACATTCAAAATGTATTGACATAATTAAAACAAATTTACACGTTTTAAATCAAAACTGTACGAACGAGTGATGGAATCTTATAATACCCAATTTCTAAATACCATCAACATAAACCGACTATAGTCGCCGTAGCCTGTATTTTTGTGAACAGTGAGACCTCATATATTGTGGCGGGCTCACCGTGTGAGTGCCCTCGGAACGCCACTATCAAGGTTGTGCGGTAGAGTATGTGCGGTAGAGTATGCAGTAGGGATATAATATCCCTACTGCATACTCCTGCTACGATAAGTGTTTTTCACTGCCTCTATTGTAGTAAATTGACACAAGTTGTCATTTTCTCAAATGTGCATACATTAACAGAGAGACCGATGATTTGAATTTCTTGACGGTGTATTTGCAAAATCATCACCGCACAACCTTGATAGTGGCGTTCTGAGGGCACTCACACGGTGAGCCCGCCACAATATATGAGGTCTCACTGTTCACAAAAATACAGGCTACGGCGACTATAGTCGGTTTAGGTTGATGGTATTTAGAAATTGGATAATTAAAACAAAAGCATTAAATAACAACATAATCCTAGATTAAGAACATAAGAAGCTGTCATACTGGGTCAGACCATATCATCCCATAATCCTGTTTCCAACAGTGGCCAATCCAGGTTACAAGTAGCTGGCAAGTACCCAAACATTAAATAGATCCCATGCTACTAATGGCAGCAATAGTAGTGGCTATTCCCTAAATCGACTTTATTAATAGTAGTTATGGACTTCGCCTCCAGGAACTTATCCAAACCCTTTTTAAACCCAGCTCACTAAGGGCCGGATTTTAAAAGGGTTACGCGCATAAGGTACATGCGTAACCCTTTTAAAACGCCCCTGCGCGCACCGAGCTTATATTGTATAGGCTTCTGGTGCGCGCAAAGCCCCGGGACGCGCGTAAGTCCCGGGGCTTTCTTGGGGTGGGCGTGTCGGGGGTGTGACACGGTCAGCGGATTATCCAGGGGCACACCGTGGGCGTGGTTTTGGCCCTGGGGCATTCTGGGGCGTGGCCATGGCCGCCGGACCAGCCCCTGGACCGGAACATGGTGTGCGGCAGCCGGCCCGGCACGCGCAAAGTTATGCCTGCCTTGAACAGGCATAACTTGTGCGATAGAGGTGGGGGGGTTAGATAGGGCAGGGGGGGTGGGTTAGGGAGTGGAAGGTGGGGAGAGTCGGAGGGAGTTGGAGGGAACAGGCAGCGTGCGCAGGGCTCGGCACGTGCAAGTTGCACAAATGTGCACCCCCTTGCGTGCGCCGACCCCGGATTTTATAAGGTACGCGCAGCTACGCGCATATCTTATAATATTCGGTGTACTTTTGTTCGCGCCTGGTGCACGAACAAAAGTACGCATGCGCACTGTGTTTTAAAATGTACCCCTAACTGCCTTAACCACATCCTCCGGCAATGAATTCAAGCTTAATTTTTCATTGAATGAAAAATAATTTTCTCCAATTCGTTTTAAATGTGCTACTTGCTGACTTCATGGAGTGTCCCCCTAGTCCTTCTATTATCCGAAAGAATAAATAACCAATTCACATTTATATGTTATAGACCTCTCATGATTTTATAGACCTCTATCATATTCCCCCTCAGCCGTCTCTTCTCCAAGCTGAACAGCCCTAACCTCTTTAGTCTTTCCTCATAGGGGAGCCATTCCATTCCCTTTATCAATTTGGTCGTCCTTCTCTCTACCTAAACGTAAAATTGCTAAATTCTTAGCAAAAATTAATTTAAAAAAAAAAAAAAAAGACAACTTTATCTAGTTATTCAGCAGAACATACCCAGATAAAGTTATCTAGTGAACGTACCCAGATAAAGTTATCCATGTATCTTTAGAACAGATATTTTCCTGATCAGACTTACCTAGACAAAGGGCCAGATTTTAAAACGGTTATGTGCACCGGGCATAAAGCCCCAGGACGCGTATAAGTACCGAGGCTTTACTAAAGGGGCAGGAAGGGGGCGGGGTCAGAGGCTTCAGGCACAGCGGCCATTTGCCGCTGTGCTTGGGATCGCGTGATGGCTTGGGTGGGGTTAGAGTAGGGCTAGGGGGAGGAAAGGTTAGGGGAAGAGGAGGGAAGGTCAGGTTAGGGGGGGGAACGGGGGAAGGCAGCGCGGCTCGGTGCACACAAGGTGCATAACTGTGCATCCCCTTGCACTCGCCAGGTAGCGCGTGCACATGTGGGCTGCACGCACTTCTTTTAAAATCTACTCCAAAGTGAATATACTCAGCTCCACTTCTTTATATCCGGGTTAATTTTGGGATGGTAATGAACTGATTGGACACAATGTATCCAGGAGTGGGAAAAATATTCAAACCTCAGGTTTAGCCTACGTATCTCAATAACTTTCCCCAACAAACCCTTTGTATATTCACCTTTAACTTAGCCGGCTAGATTCCTTTGAATCCTGGCTAGCTCTTTTTGAATATGTAATTATATCTTCATTTAAAAAAAACAAAACAGCAGCATTGCATATTGATTTTTAAAATGTGTCATGCTGGGAATTGTTTTGTTTTTAGCCAAAATAAGCTTTGTATTCTGTTTTTTTGCCCACTGACAATGTGCCACTATGCTTAGATTCACAGACCACTTAATTCAAAGTTTGTTTTTTTTTTTGCTGTCAAGTTATCACTTGCCTAGAGGGACTTTGCAAGCCAGAAAAAATAAAGTTGATATTCAGATCATATTGGGATAAAGGTTGCAATGAGCCTCATGTTGCCTTGTGCGTTACACATAATAAGGTTTGAGATGCCTGATATATTTTTTCACTAAAAATACTTTGAAAAATCAGACAACATGCTATTTATGACTGAAAACTATGCAAGAGTGAAATCATACAGAATATCACTTAAAATGTAATTGGAATGCTTGCAAATGTATCAAAATGCATTTAGACAACTGAAGGCGCACACCTATCCTTTCTTGGCTGAGAGGGGTCATGCAAGGAAAAGGACTTGTTCATTAAATATAAGGGCAATGCTGAAGGCCAAGTGATGCTGTTAAATGAACCATTCTCAGCACCTCCTCTTTAATCTGAGTGTAGATTGATACAGCACAAATTATACCCAGAAAGTTATTATTAATAATTTATTTTTTAATTTGGAATTTAAAAATGTGCCTTAGCAAATTGGAATGAATGGGTTAGATAGCATGGCTATGCTGTTGAATATCCGTGCAAAAGTCGCTAGTTAGCCGGATACATCCTATCCAGCTAACAAGATATCTGCTGTTGTGGCACATAAATGTTTTAAATAAAAATAAACTTATCCAGTTAATTAATTGGATAATTTTGAATATTGGCACTTATCCAGTTACGTTAACCAGATAAGTAGCTCTTCCACCATCCATCCATATCCCACCCACCACTTATCTGGCTAACTATTTAGCTGGGTAAATACATATCCAGCTAAGTTGTAATGGTTGATCATAGCTGGATATTCAGCTGCTGTTACTTAGCCGGATAAATCACTACCTATCTGGCTAAGTAACTCTGAATAGCAGCCTCAAGAGGCAGGTATTTAAGCATCTGAAAGAGACTTGAGCTTCTGTTTTCAAAAGCGAGTGGAAGCTCATAGATTTGGCAGAGTTGCTAACTTATCTTGGTCATTTGCTCACTTGTTTGTACTTAAGTGTGAAATTTCTGAATTCAAATATCTGTAAGCAGTAATATAAGTGTGCCCTTGGCAAAAAATAGATGAACAACTTGTACACTTATATTGGCCATTTGTACAATTATTTGAACATTTATTTTGATACTTGGATTATCAAAAGGCTTTTGATAAGGTCGCTTGCCAAAAGTCTATATTGAACTTAAGTTTTTGAGGAACCAGAAAGAAAGTAATTTAATGGTTACAAAATTGGCTGAGACAGGAAACAAAAGGGTAGAACAAGACAGCCAGTTTTCATAATGGAGGATGATGACAATCAACATTGTTTATTTATGACATGTTTTTCCAACCAGGGAGTTCAATGTGTGTTAAATATGTAACCTCCTTGATGGGGGTACATAAAATGATGGAATGGGACTACCATGTGGTGCAGGGTTATCCCTTCCAAAATTTATTTTTGTGGGTGCTTAAAATGATCAAGCAGATGGTGAAGAAGAACTTTATGGTCACAGAGTAAAAGATTAAACTCCCTTACTCTTCCCTTTACTGACTGGATAGGGAGAGCAACTCTCACTCCCCGCCATGAACTCTGAGCCCCTGCTTCACCCCAAGAATGGCTGATGAAATAACTGTGACAGATACCGTGTTCCAAAATGCAAAAAACACAACTTTATTTTCTGGAATAACTCAGTCAGCAAAACTATATACAGGGATGAGAGCATGGTCACAAGTGAGCACTGAATAAATCAGAATTCATGGGTATCACACCAGTCAGCATGTTATAATAAATCCCTCTTGGCAGGGTTTCCCCAAAAACACCTGGGAGGCTGATATACATCCCCACCATATCTCACATAACCCTAAATACTAGAGGCTGCAAATTATTTTTAGGTCGTTTTCAATTTCAGTTTGGGGGTGAGCCATTTCAGCATTTTTTATTTCATTAAAATTTTCATTTAACCCCCCCTCCCCCCAAAACCTGCCCCAACCCTTCCTATTTATTTAAATATAAATTCCTCCAATGTCCTAACCCCCCAAGCCTCACCCAAGGTCTGTGGTAGTCCAGTGGGGAGTTCGGGATCGATATCCCGCTCCCAGGCCGGTGGCTGCTAATAATGTGACAGGGGCTGCCCAATGGCACTGACGACATTTTGATTACTGACAGCCAATGGCCTGGGAGCGGGACATCGCTCCTGGGACCCCCATTGGACCACCACAGTCTTTGAATGAGTCTTGGGAGGGGGGGGGTCAAGAGGGTGGGTGGGGGGCTCTGCTGGTCAGGGGCTTTATATTTATATAAATGGGAAGGTTTGAAGTGTTTCTTTTTAAATTAAATTGCATTTTAACCACCCCTCTAAAAAAAAAAAAAAAAATGCTAGGAAAAGCCACACAAAATTTTGAGGGTTTTCCTATTGTCTTTTTTGATTCCCAAAATCAACAAAATAGGAAATATCATCTTTATCTCTACTAAATACCATAATGAGACCTGCTTGAAACAAGTTGCAGCCAAACATATATTTGGGTATACATGGTTTACTTACTCATCCTCTGATCTCTGGATGAGTGGGACACTGTGATACCATGGTACAAATGATATCGAAATGATAGGATGAATCAAATGGTAGAGGAGTGGCATTATAATGTGAAAGAGGGCATTGAGTCAAATTGGATAAAACTTCTGCAGGAAACAAAGTGCAATGTTGAATCTTTATGGCTAGAAATTCCAGGTGAAAAGGGGAATAAAAGAACAGTGAGGTTGAACTGCTGTCCACCTGGACTTAATGAACAAACAGACAAAGAAATGCTAAAAGAAATTAGGGAAGCTATTAAAATCAGCAGCACAATAATAATGCATGATTTCAATTACACAGGTACTGACTGGGTGAATGTCTTTTATTTATTTTATTTATTTAGAAGCTTTTTTTCCAATATTAGTGGGTACATCATATCAGTTTACATCAAACTGAAGGTAGAAATTACATTAAAACAGGGAGGGGGGATGGGATTGCAGAGAATAAAAACTAGAGAAATAACGAAAGAAAGGCAAAAAAAAGAAACTGCTGAGGATTAACATAATAACATAATAACGTGAATATTAGAAGCTTAGAAACAAACATCTGTGGCAATAGGTTTATGGTGTAAGGGTCCTAATCTGGAGCAACTGGTACAAAACCAACAATAGGGGAAACTATTTTAGACCTAGTCCATAGTGGAACACAGGATTTGGTGTGAGAGGTAACAGTGTTGGAGCCACTTGGCAATAGTAATCACAACATGATCAAATTTGACTTAATAACTGGAGGAAAGCACTAAAGAAATCTACTGTGAAAGCATTTAACTTTCAAAAAAGTGATTATGATAAAATGAGGAAAATGGTTAGGAAAAAACTGAAAGGAGCAACTGCAAAGGTTAAGAGTTTGAATCAGGCATGGACATTGTTTAAAAATGTCAATCAATCAATTACCACGTGTGCCTTCCTTTTTGAATGGTTTACGGGGTTATGGTACTTATCAACAATGTCAATCAATAAACCATAAAGGCCTTCCAACTGTTTGAACCAGACCACACTCCGGTGTGCGCATGTTATAAAATTGTTGGGCCACGCGCACATGCACACCAGATTTTGTAATCCACGCGCGCGTATGTGCGTGCGGCACATGCAAGGGGGGTAGAAATCTGCAAATTTCGCTCAGCGATGCATCCTGGCCTTCCCCAGTTCCCTCCCAGTCTGCTCCAATTAAGGAGCGGACTGGGAGGGAACTTCCCTAACTCCCTACCTAACCTCTCTTCCCCTTCCCCTCACCTTCTCACCCCCTAAACCCTTTCTCCTACCTTTTTAGTTTTTTATTTTGTTGCTTACTGCTACTTTGAAGCAGTAGCAACTTACACGCGCTGGCAGTCCCTTCCCCGGCACAGCAGCAAATGGCCGCTGTACTGGCCACTTCTAGCCCTGCCCCTCCCCGCCCCACGGACCACCCCTTTATCTGGGCCCAGCACTTTGGTGAGTAATAGGGGTTACGCACATGGCTGGGCCCCTTTGAAGATGTGCACAGCGTGCGCAAGGCCCGGCCATGCGCAGAACCCCCACGGGCAGGAGAATTACAATTTGGCCGTTTGGGAAGAGAAACCCAAATTATAGCTACACAATAAAAGGTTCCACATTAGGAGTCACCATTCAGGAAAAAGATCCAGATGTCATCATTGATAACACGTTGAAATCTTCTGCTCAGTGTGCAGCAGCAGCAGCCAAGAAAGCAAATAGAAGGCTCAGGATTATTAAGAAAATAATGGTGAATAAAACAGAGAATATAATAATGCCTTTGAATCACTCCATGGTGTGACCTCATCTTGAGTATCGTGTGCAGTTCTGGTCATCACATCTCAAAAAACATGTAACAGAATTAGAAAACATACAGAGAAGGGTGACCAAAATGATAAAGGGGATGGAATGATTCCTCTATGAGGAAAGGCTAGAGATTAGGACTCTTCAGCTTGGAGAAGAGATGGCTGAGGGGAGATATGATAGAGGTTTTAAAATAATGAGTGGAATCAGTTGTTTATTCTTTCAAAAAGTACAAAGACTACCGGACACACAATGAAGTTACAAGGTAATACATTCAAAACTAATAAGAGGAATATTTTTTTATTCAGTACATAATTAAACTCTGGAATTAATTGCCAGAGGATGTGATAAAAGCAATTAGTGTAGCTGTGTTTTAAAATGGTTTGGACAAGTTCCTGGAGGAAAAGTTCATAAACTCTTATTAAGGTGGAGTTCCAGATATCCACTACTTATTCTTTGGATAAGCAGCTTGAAATCTATCTACGACTTGGGATCATGCCAGGTACTTGTGACCGGGATTGGCCACAGGATACTGGGTTTGATGGACACTTGGTCTGATCTATTTTAGCAAATCTTATGTTCTTCATTCTTTATGGTCCTCCACAGTGCAAGTTTTCCTAGGTAACTGAACTACCTTTGACCCTCTGGGTCACTCCTTCATAAGGACTTACCCCACCTCTGAACTTCTTCTACTGGTCACATGTGGTCATGTCACATAAGCCTCCTGCTTTTTCTCTGTTCCCTTTCACTTCTCAAATATTGGTCCCTGAGTATCTCCAAATTTGTAGTACTCATGTTGACTGTCTTTTCACCACAACTCACCCATCAATTATCCCCCACTCACCCCCAGGCACACATTTTCAAGCCTATGACCTATTCAAGTCTAGGGCTGTATTGAGAAAAGAGCAGGAGTAGGCATGGAGTAACTGATAATTATAGTAACCAATTCTTGCTTATGTAATATAGCAGCCTCTTGGGATCCCAAGTAGGACAAGTTGGCAAGCAGATTGGATGGAGGACAAATCACGGTGAAGCATCTTTTTAACTAGCCAATAGCTGCCATCTGGATCAAGTAACTGACATCCTCCCACTGAAAGGTTTGAGTATGCAAGAAACTCTATTTGCTGTCTTGCAATTTGCAGAGACAAATTGTGCATTCAGAACCTAGAGTGAAAGAAACACTTTTAAAAAGAAGGCATTGGCATTGGCAAAGGGCTTTTTCTGATCTTCTCTGCTGCAGTCAGTGGTCTCTCATTCACCGTGACAGAGAGAGGCACTCACAATGCTTTCTGTATTCACTGGGGTCAGGTTAGGAGTAGAGTAGAAACTGAAGCATTACCAGTGCCAGTGCCAGTGAAGACTGAAATTTTCCTGTCTGCAGACAGACTGAAGTGAAGCATAGCCTTGCCAGCCTTCTTGATTCTGTTTCTAACAGTTTTCTTGTGCATGCATAAATAGTCAGCAGTGCACACACATACACTGTATATGTGTATGTGTGATAGAGATATTTTTGAATTAAGTTTTTTACACCACTTGCTGCTGCTGCTGCTGCTAACTACTTGACAAATTGGCTCTGGCTTGCTAAGCACTGACATGAACTCAGTCTGTGAACTATATTGACTGTGTATGACAGACACACTCATTCAGTAGCAGTGTGGTACTGTGAGCACTGATACAGTGCTATTGTGATATCAAAACACCCTTCAGACACTTGAAATCCCATTATGCCACTGCAAGGAAAGGGCAAAGGATTGGGTGTTACTACATAGCGAGCCCAGCCTGTCAGAAGCGCAGGCAGCATTCCTACCAGCAGAAAAAAAAAAGCAGTTCTGCCCCTAATCTTAAAAGAGACTATTTTAGCTGCAGAAACAAAGAGTGGAAGCCATCTCAAGCAAGAAAAAAAGTGGTAACAGGCAGGGGCAAGGACAGGGATAGCAGAAGCACAATGCCCAAAGCCAGCAGAACACTCCTCCATAATTACTGCTTCTGAAGTAATGTAGGTAGTATTTTTATCAACTGATTCTGAGAAAGAATCTTGGCTAGGATTCCCTAAATTAGAAGCTTTTGAAGAACTAATAGATTGTAGAAAATGTGGGAGGTCTAGTCAGTAGCATCAGCCTTCAGTGAGGTGATGGGGAAGGGAAACAAATATACTGATAGTGTTGATAGCAACCACCAGGAAGAGCAGGTACTGTAGGTAGAGAGTGTGAGTGATGCTCCTGTTTTCCAAGCATCAGAGCCCAAGGATGGAAAGAAGAAATCTCACAAGATATCCCTGATCTAAAATCACCTTATAGTTTTATTTATTTATTTATTTATTTATTTATCTATTTATTTATTTAAGAACTTTCTTGACTGCCTATCAACATTTTACTATAAAGTGATTTCTGATCTGAAATCACTTTATAGTTAGGGAGAACCTGCGTTTTGCTCAGTGTATTCACTGCAGGAAGGACATTAGTCGAGGGAAGGTACTGGGGCATCTGATAAATGCTGGTATGCAGCATCACCTACAGAAGCAGCACACACTAGCATTGGCACCAGGGGAGGATGGCAGTACTAGCCTAGGGATCCTTCTCTGTCACTCAAAACATAAGCCATAGGAAGGGGTTGAAAAGGGGAAGACTTTCCACAAGCTGATCCCTCGGCCCCTTCCACCAGTCAGGTGACAGGCCAGTAGCCCCTTGCTATATGTCTGCAGTAGCAACTGACCTGGGGCAAACTTACCTGACCCATCGGGTATATGATGAAGGCTGGCCCTGCCCCTTCAGTTAGTGGAGGATGTGGACTTTAATCATCTGTTGCACCTGTTAGTCCCCAATTACAAAGTGTCATTCAGATTTACATTTAGTAGGCAGGTAAATTCCACCCTGTACAACCAGTGTTGTGGTTGCATGCAGGTCAGCTGGCTAAGGCAAAGGAGAGTAGCATGCATTTTTACCAGCGATATCTGGACCAGAGCGAATGCTATTGGTCCAGATATTCTACTGGTCTCTGATGGCACTCTGCTGCACTCTTCTGGGAGCTGGTTGAGGCGGAAGCAGGCAGCAACTCTTGGCAGGGGCCAAGCAAAAGGGTGTTGGTGGGCTGTGCTGCACACCCAGGTGATGGATAGCCCTCTTACCTCGTACAATATCCTTTCAGCCATAAGAAAAATGCTGGAGGGTTAGCAGTAAGATTGGAGAGGTAGGAGTCTTTAAGCAGGTTATATTTGTGACAGATAGTGGTACAAATATGTTAAGGGCAATGGAAGATATTTTATTGTAAACCACCTTGAGCTGTTTGAGGGACAGCATATAAATATGGTAAACAAATAAATCAATAAATTTGTTGCTTTCCACAATTTCTGCACCTGGCAGTGAGGAATACCCTGGGGCTGGAGCCCAAGGACCATGGGATTGCAGTCCTGGAGGACCTGATAGAGAGGTACAAAAATAGCTGGCTCATTTTCATCAAAGTGTGAAGGGTAGGCAGCTTCTCCATGAGAAGCAGGAATACTTTGGGATGCTAATCCTCCCCCCAGTACTGTCACAGCCCCGCATTGTTAGCCAGGTTCATGATTGTATATACGTTCTATATATATATTTAGAGTGCCTGATTTCCGACCCTGTGCACTTCCAGTATAGCCTTGTTAAGTTTACAACGTTATTCCTCTGTCTCCGACACATTTCTGTTTCCAAGTTCACATAACCTTGTTTTATTGTAACTTTTCTTCCTCTTAAATATTATTGTTACAACCCCCCTGTTCCTTGTGAACCGATATGATATGATTTGTATCATGAATGTCGGTATAGAAAAGAGTTAAATAATAAATACATAAATAAATAAAATCTGATTCAAAATGTTGGCACCTGCTGGAATTTTATCTATATGATGTGTGGATTTAGAGTAGAAAGACCTTGATTTGTAGATCTTGGGGGTCTCCATTAGGGATGTGAATTCATTTAAAATGAAAATGCAAAATGCGATGAATAAGGCTTATTTATTTCATTCGGAGAGCCCCAAACTGAATCGAGGGCCCCCCCAATGAAACAAACCTTATTCGATTGTTTTATTTTCAACCAATACATCAGGCCTAGCTCTAGGCCCAAAGCCAGGGTCTTGCCTAGGGCACAAGCCAAGGCCCAAAGCAAGGGCTGTAGCTTATGCCCGAGCATGATCCCGGTGCCCAGGCCTAGGCCCGAAGCCAGGGCCTCGCACAGAACCTAGGCTGAGGCCCAAAGTAGGGGCAATGTCCTAAGACCAAGCGCAATGCTGGGGTCTCAGCGGAGGCACAGGCCAATGCTGAAGCCTCGACCAAGACCCTTGAAAATTAAAAAAAAAATAAAAACTTACCTGACCCATTGGGTATATGATGAAGGGTCCTAATGCTGGGGCCTCGGCTTGGACCCAGTGGTGATGCCACGACTCAACTTAGAGGCCATGTCCTGACTCTGAGGCCTCAGCCTAGAATGGGACATGGGCCCAGGCCTGGCGTTGCAATCCAACCTGGAGGCTGGGCCCTGATGCCAGGGCCTCAGCCTAGGCTGGGGCCAGGACCCACATCCAATGCCACAACCTGACCTGGAGGCCGGGTCCCGATGCTGGGGACTTGGCACAGACCCAGACCTGATACTATGACCCAATCCAGAAGCCAGGTTCTAATGCCAGGGCCTTGGCCCGGACCCATACCCAAAGCCATGATCTGACTGGAGGTAAGGTCCCAACACTGGGACCTAGTCCCAGACCCAGTCCCAATGCCAGGGCCTAAGCCAGGTGGTCGAGTCCTGATGCCTGGGTCTCGGCCCAGGGTCAGGCCCAGGCCTCAGAGGCAAGGCCTGGGAGCTCTTCTTTGTCCTCCTGTTTCTTCAGCTGAGTGAAAGCCAAATGGCACCGTCCACTGCAGTGAATGCACTGGGCAATGCTGTATATAAAAGTGGTACCACCTGCTGGGGTGAATGCACTGGAGCTAATTAATTTTGGTCGCTTTTGGGGTTATTTTTTAATTGTTTGATTTGTTTTTTCACAGAATGATATGAATCAAGCAATCTACCAACTGAAATTTATGGGGAAAAAAACCCTCCCAAAAACGAACTGAAAACAAAAATTAATTTTTTCCCCCTACACTTTCCTAGTCTCCATCTAGGTCAGTTATGCAGAACCTGATGCAGTGGAACATATATTATTGCTCAGCTCGGCTAGTTAGTTGTTTACTATATATTGCTAAAGTCTTAAGATCTGATGATGAAATGCATTGAAATCAAAGAATAAGGTTATTTTAGATCTGCACCTGGATCCTTAGACATAGTGAAAATTGTATCACGAGGTAGTGCAAATTTTTCCCAGTACCATCCCTCGACTCATATCCTTACTTCAGACACCCAGCATGAGGTGACTCTCAAAATGGAGGGCCTAAGGGCACGTTTCCTTAAAGCATTACATGGCAAATGAGACCTAAGATGGAGGAAAAAGTTGTGTCGCTTTAGCATTAGGACATAGATAGGCTAATATGTGATTGGGTGCAGATTTTAGATTAGATCTGTGATTGGAGCAATTGTATTGTAAAAATTTCTGGATGTGATGAAAGGAAGTTATTTAATCAAAAAATAAAGCAATGATTAGTCAAATAATCTTTTAATAATAAATTAGAAATATAGTAGGGCCTGTCTGTGATTGTAAAGACAGAGCAACTTGCCATTACCTTGTAGCTTGGTCTTCTTTTTTTTCTTTTAACAAAAACCATAATAGAGGAAGTGTTGGTTTCCAATCTTAATTTCTTTTATTGCCACATTATTAATTGTAATTGTTGCTCTGTGGAGATAAAAGCTAAGGCCCTTTGCCAGCTGCTATTAAGATGCTGGGATCTTTTTTGACCAGACATTTTACAGATGCTGCAGAGGTTAGGGATGTGCATTTGTTTGCAACGTATTGGCAATCTGCAACGTATAGGGCCATATTTGTTGTATTTGTGGGGAAGCGAAACGTATCGCAATTCCCACGAATACAACAAATCTTTTTTTTTACTTTTTTTACTCTTCGGGACCTCCGACTTAATATCGCTATGATATCGCTATGATATCGCTATGATATCGCTATGATATTAAGTTGGAGGGTGCACAGAAAAGCAGCTTTTACTGCTTTTCTGTGCACTTTCCCAGTGCCGGAAGAAATTAGCGCCGACCTTTGGGTTGGCGCTAATTTCTGAAAGTAAAATGTGCGGCTTGGCTGCACATTTTACTTTCTGTATCCCGCGCGCATACCTAATAGGGCCATCAACATGCATTTGCATGTTGAGGGCGCTATTAGGTGGCGCGGGTTGGACATATGTTTTCCTCCCTTACTGAATAAGGGGTAAGGGAAAACGCGCATCCAATAGCAGGCTAACAGTGCGCTCCGTCGGAGCACACTGTACTGTATCGGCCTGAGAGATAGGTGTAGGTTGCCCCCTGGGGCTTCATAATTGGGTAGTGATGAGGTAGCTAATAAAATACTGAAGCCCTTCAAGGATGCCATGGATAATCTGATTTCTAGAATTGCCACCATTGGCAGGGTCATTCTCATAATAAATATTCTGGGGGAAAAGTTAGAGGGTTTCCACGAGCAAGAGGAAATGGAAGCAGAGGTACTACAGTTTCTGGACTCATGGCAGCAAGTGCAAGTGAGACTGAACTGCTTTCACATCCCAGACACTACATTTTGGAGTGTTCTTGCCAATGTGGGTGGCTGCTTTGCACCTGTCAAGGCACCGAAAGTGTATGAATGAACGCTGTGACGTCACGCATGCGCCTTTGCTGGCTTGAGCGCCCAAATTGCACTACGGGCGTGCGCTCATCCATCTTTGCCGGCGGGGGCCGCTTTCGCCGCCGGCAAAGATGGATGGACTGTAAGAAAAAGTAAATTAACTTTTGTTACACTTTATTCCCAAAGCATGTCGAGTCACTTTTCGCCCTGCGCCTTGCTTCGGGAGGAGGGGAGAGAGGACTGGGGCTGCCCTGGAAATCAGCACCCATGGACGCGGCCAGGGCAGGTGAGCGGGGGCTGGGGGATGGGATTAGTCGCGATCTGAAGAGTGGCTTTCCCGGTGCGTTGGATTTTAGTTTTTTAGGTTTTCTTTTGCTTTGGGAGGAGGAGAGAGAGGACTGGGGCTGTCCCGGAGACCGGCACCCATGGACACGGCCAGGGCAGGTAAGCGGGTGCTGGGGGAAAGTTTGCCACCTACCCTTACCCCTGCCTCTAACGCAGGGGTAAGGGTAGGCGGTAAATTAGCAGGTAAAAGACGCGGCAAGATAGCAGGTTAAAAAGGAGATAGTCAGGGCGCACGTTACTGTATGGGAGGGAATACCTAATCGGATCGTTTACATACATATACATGCCGCGGGTGGAAAGGGATACGCGTCGAGTAAAAGAAGCGGTAAGGATCGGTAAAAACAGATAGTGAATCGCGGGTTAGACTTACGTGGCCAAATTGTGAGTACACAGCGGGTTAGAAACGGGGTAACTGCGGCCGCGCTTTACTGTATTGGCCTGATAGTGTCTTGGAGTCTTAATGCTACTATTTATTTTGGTGTGTCCCTCTATCAGTGCCTGGTTGTTGTTTGTTTGTTTTTTTTTGTTTGTTTTTTTGCCACCTTGGCTGTTTTGTTTCCTCTTCATGGTGCCTTAAGATTTTCATGTCATTCTTGGTGCCATTTTGCCCCTCTTGTGCTGCCTTTCAGGATTAATGCCACCATTATCAGTGCCCTCTTTTGAAGGTTTGGGATGTTCTTGGCACTCTTGATGCTGGTTTGCTCCTGTGATGATTCCTTGAAGAACTCCTACTGCTGGTACCCTTTAGCCACTTTTGGTGTCCCTTTGCCACAGTTTTCATATCTTGGAGTTTTCTTCCCCTTTCTGATGTTGTCTACCCACAAGTTTCCTTAGAATTGATTGGAAAACTGCAATTTTGAAACTCAGAATAAGCTACATTGCTTCCCCATTTACTTTAATGGGAAATGAAAAAAGGAATGAAACAAAGAAACAAAATTGAGTGGAGGAGTAGCCTAGTGATTAGAGCAGTGTGCTGGAAACCAGGATTCAAATCCCACTGCTGCTTCTTGTGTCCTTGGGCAAGTCACTTTACCCTCTGTTGTCTTAGGTACAAACTTACCTTGTGAAACCTCTGGGGCCAGGGAAATTCCCCAGTACCTGATTGTAATCCACTTTGAAGTCCTGAAAAGCAGAATATAAATAAATATATATATAAATATATATTTGGTTTGAAATAAATGGAGGTGAGCTATATAACAAATAAATGAACCGAAATGAAAAATTTACCTCTGCACATGCCTAAAGCCCAGTGGCACTAGAATCAAGATCATTGACATTATAGGAGGGCAGGAGACTAAGAAAATATTTGTTTCCCTGGAGAGTGATCTTTAGCTCTTCCTTTTGGTAAAGCCAAAAAAAAAAAAAATCACCAGTGGGTCCCTAAAGAAGGAAGCGTATAAGGCACAGTAGCCATCAAAAAACACCTGTGTAGAGAAAAGTAGAAAATTTAGCTGTGAGTTAAGCTTTCTGCCCTTTTGCCTCAGATTACAAATTAACATTGACACTATTTCCCAATCTATTGTTCTTCTAACTTGATTTTGATTATTACAAGCTGCATGCTAAATGCAATGAGCTCATAATGAAAGTATATAATCAAGCTTTGCAAATAATGTTGTATGATCTGGATCCCCTTTTTCCCTTAATTGCGATTTGCAGAGCTCTACGGAGATGTGCTTCATGGTATCCTAAATGGAGTTATAAGGAATGTTATTTTCAGAAGCAGTTCAGTGGGTAAAGCAGTGCTTTACATTCATAAATGACCTTTTAAAAAATTACATGCCTGATGTACGGCTAAACTTAATTTATATGCATATGTGCTATTCACATGGAAGTTTTCCTGGACTGCTAGACTGAGAGGAAGCAGTCCCAGGGGCTGGACTGGGGAGGAATTTTCACTTATGTTCATATTTTTTGTTTTTTAAAAAGTAGGCAAGCAAAATTTCCCAACCAATTTAGGACAAACTTTTAGCAGGTGCCATTGTGTGCAGGTAGTTTTGATGGGATAATTTTCAAAGCGGACTTATGTGCATCAATCCATTTAGAACAGTATTTCCCAACCCACTGTGTCATGGCACACTGGTGTGCTTTCAGGCCTGATCAGACGTGCCATGAAAAAATCACCACTGCTTAATGTGGAGATTCAGACCAGCACCTGGGCTCTGCTCTGCAAACCTTGCAGCAACAGGAGACACCAGAGATGGCTCTTAAATGTGTAGGAGCTTTCCTCTGAGAACATGTGGAATCACTCCTGCCTATCTATAGTATGAGCCCAGACTGTTGTAAATAATGGGCGGCATGTAGGGCATAGATACCACACAAAATGCACACAGCACCTCCTCGTCTTCCCCATCTTTGAGCCCTTGGAATCTCTTATCCCCAGGCTGAGTGAAACGGGGAGAGTGTGCACAGAGAACTGGAAATGACTCACTTTGAGTGTTGGGAGCAGCAGCAGTGAAGGAGCTCTGGCAGCCACATGCAGCATGCAAGATAAATAACTCAGCTGGCTGCCTGCATAACACCAACTTCTTCCTTCTTCTGCACTTGTATGTAGAGGGAACTGGTCCATTCATGCCACTGATCAGGTTCATGTGTTCTTTGCCCCTTCTCTCCCTTTGTTATAAAATTTGGAAGAGAAACTGGTAGGGCTTTCTGTACTTCCTTACCTCTTCTTTTGGCAATATGAGTTCTCTCCATATCCTCATTGCCTTTTCCTTAGAGGTTGTGTGCCACACATTTTTGCTAATGTATGTGTGCCTTAGGTATGAAAAGATTGGGAAAACTGACTTATAAAATTGATGTAAATTTTGTGTGCTTTTGCTGGCTACAATTTCTATGAAAATGTAAAAAAAATTACCCATCCTATATTGCACATGATCTGAAGCTGGTGTCTTATAGAAATTTGTTTGGGAATTAAATTATATCTAATAGCACCTACCAACAATTTCCTTGTCTAATTTTTTGTACAACAATATTTCTTCATTTTTGTTGTGAAAAAGGATTATTAATCTAGTGCACAGTATGATTATTGCCTTCAGATAAAACCTTGTAGTGCTCTTTCAATACTGTCATTTCAGATAGAAGCCTCATCTTAGTTAGCTGTTTGTGTTAATACTATACATAGAAACAAAGACAAAGAAATATGATGGCAGAAATAGACCATGTGAGCTGTCTAGTTTGCCCGTCCATACAACTGCTCACATCTACAGTCCCTATCACTTACTCAGAGAACCTCTGTGCTTATCCCATGCTTCCTTGAATTCAGATAAAGTCTGTATCCACTGCTCTACTGGGAGGCTGTTTCATGCATTCACCTCCTGCTCAGTTAAGAAATACTTCCTTAGATTACTTCTCAGTCTATACCCTTTCACCATTATTCCAGAGCCTCCTTTCCAGTGAAAGAGGCCCGCCTTTGTGCATTGATACCTCTGAGGTATTTAAATGCCTCTGGTATATCTTTCTTTCTTTTTTTCTTTCTTTATTTAAAATATTTAGAACCTGCCCAGAACTAACAATATATACATAATATAATAAAATCAACACATATCATAATATATAATCATAAATAAGAAAACATACAATAGGTAATATAATGCACTACTCCATAAATGTCACAATTTGTCTTGCAATTAACATCAAATCATCAAAAGTCTGCTGGAAATGATGGGATTTCAGCAACTTTCAAAAATGAAGAATGGAACTTTTAGCCTTTAATTCAGATGGTAATTTGTTTTATATTTCTGGGTCTACTACACAACATAGAACAATGTTTTTCTGGAATTCGCTTGGATGTGGCTAGGTGAATAAAATGTATTGGAGGAACTCTTGGCAAATTGTGTATGAAGATTGCAACAATCTAGTTGGCTGTTAAGAGTCCCAATGAAGCACGTACACTTAAAGGTGACAGACCATGGACTAGGAATGTGAATCGTGCTTTAGACGATTGAAAATATCGTCGATATTTTCAAAATCGTCAGAAATCGGGTGCTCCCCGAAACGATAGGAAAACCCCACGATATTGATCGTGGGGGTTCTCTTATCGTTTTGGGGGAGGGCAGGAAAAAGGCACACAAAAATAACCCCTAAACCCACCCCAACCGTTTAAAGCTAATCCCTTTGCTTCCCCCACCCTCCCGACCCCCCCAAAAAACATTTTACAGGTACCTGGTGGTCCAGTGGGGGTCCCAGGAGCGATCTCCCGCTCCTGGGCTGTCGGCTGCCACTAATCAAAATGGCGCCGATGGCCCTTTGACCTTACCATGTGACAGGGTATCCGTGCCATTGGCCGGCCCCGTCACATGGTAGGAGCACTGGATGGCCCGCGCCATTTTTAAAGATGGCGCCGGCCATCCAGTGCTCCCACTGGACCACCAGGTACCTGTAAAATGTTTTTTGGGGGGTCGGGAGGGTGGGGGAAGCAAAGGGATTAATTTTAATGGGTCGGGGTGGGTTTTTTGTTTATTGGCTCGGGCGCAGCCGATAAACAAAACTGCGATCGGGCCCGATGAAAAAAAACCCACATGTGAATCGGAACTGAAGGGATGGCAGACGGTCAGTGGTCCCCCAACCGCATGGGGGACCACTGACCGTTTCAGATTTTGATATCATCTGCAAAATACCAAACCTTTCTGGGTAGTCCTTTGTAATGTCACTTATGAAAAGGTTGGAAAAAGATGGGCAAAGGACCAATCCCACTACCACTAGTAACAGCCCTTTGCTCAGTGTGAGTTCCATTTACCACTACCCATTTGCATACTGTTCCTCTTCCAGTCATTCAAATCTGATCATATTATTTATTTTATTTATTTATTTATAACTTTTTTTATACCGAAGTTCAGGTAACAGAATTACTTATCACTCCGGTTTACATTATAACAAGTAGAAAACAATGACAACATATGTCTTACAATGAACAAGGGAGTGAACAACTTGGATAATATAACATAACATAACTAGGAACAGTAGCAGTATGCACTATTTGAGCGAAACTAGCGCATGGGGAGGGAGGTTTGCTAATGGGGGGGGGAGGGGGAAGGAAGTGATATTATGATCACTATTGCCAAGCAGCCCCACCACGGTTACCTCTCTCACCAAATCCTGTGCTCCACTGAGAATTAGATCTAAAATTGCTCCCTCTCTCATCGGTTCCTGAACTCCGTGCAAATTGCCCCAAAATTTGAGATTGGGCTCTTTAAATCCCCACACCTGCAAATGTGCCTAGCATACATACCTCCTGGCATCCTTACTAAAAATCCCTCTCCCTTCATCGAATTTATTGCCAGAACCTTGACATTGACATACCTGCCATCATTCTAGGAGATTTCAACATGCATATAGACACCCTCCCACTCTCTAACGCATGTGAAACTTTTCTTTCATCCCTCAAAGCCATGGGTTTTACACAGATCATTAACAACCCAACCCACCAGAGCGGTCATACCTTAGACCTAATTTTCATTAATGACACCATCACCACAAATGTCCCCATTAACATAGCTGTCCCATGGTCTGATCATCACCTCCTACACACCACACGCACCCTGCAACAAACTGCCCTATCTCAACCCCCAGAAACCAACACTATACAAATCCGTAAACATGTACCATTGATGAACTCACCACTGCTCTCCATAATGAACTGTATAACCTTGACCTATCAGACATCAACTCAGCAATAACATCATGGTACTATCTCACAGAGAATATTGCCAACGATATTTGCCCTTTAAGCTCAAAAACAATAAACGATGGCAAAACACTACATAAACCATGGTACACTCCTGAACTAAAAATACTGAAACGTACCCTCAGAAAACAAGAGAAGAACTGGCGTCACAACCCCTCCCCCTCAAAACGAAATTCTTACAGAGCTACCATACGCATTTATCGTGACCAAACCCTCAATGCAAAAAAAAAAACCTACCATGCAAAAAGAATACATGACCTGCAATTTAATGCAAATGCTCTCTTCACTTACGTAGCACAAATGACTAAAACCAACACCACCCCCTCCACCACTAAAGATGCCCATACCAAAAGCGAGAAATTGGCCACATTCTTCCATGAGAAAATAGCCAAAATCATAGCTCGGTTTCCTAACAACAATCCCAATCCCCCCACCAAAGCCAACCCACAAAGCCCACTAGCAACCTTCAATTCCTTTGAACCCACCTCCTCCCTTGAGATTCAAAATACCATTAAAAAAAATGAAACCTGCCACACACCCTAGTGACACCATTCCCACCAAACACCTGCTCTCTATCCCAGAGATTATAGCCCCACCAATTGCGAAAATCATCAACTGCTCTTTAGCCACTGGAGAAATCCCTAATACACTTAAACAAGCTATCATTAAACCTATACTAAAAAAACCTAAAGCTGATCCATCTGAACTAACCAACTACCGACCCATTTCCAACCTTCCATTCCTAGCTAAAATTCTTGAAAAGGTTGTTAATACGCAACTTACTGATCACCTTGAAAAGTATAAAATTCTTTCACCCTCTCAATTCGGATTTCGTAAATATATGAGCACTGAAACACTACTCATCTCTCTCACCAACACTATATTAACTGGATTTGACAAAGGGCAGTCCCACCTACTAGCCATGATTGACATTTCCATGGCTATTGACACTATTAGCATAACACTCTGATCACACGGCTTCAGGAAATTGGTATCACCGATACCCCCCTCCAATGGTTTAAAGCCTACCTACATGGGAGACAATATAAAGTTAATTTTGAAAACCATGAATCTCAGCCATATGACATTAATCATGGAGTCCCTCAAGGATCTGCCCTCTCTTCTACCCTCTTCAACATTTACATTCTCCCACTCTGTCACCTCCTATCTGAACTTGGCCTCCTGTACTTCATATATGCTGATGATGTACAAATCATCATCCCCTTCAAAGATTCCCTTAATGATGCCCTCAAAACATGGGACAATGCTCTCACTGGTATTAGTAAACTTCTTACTAACAGCAAACTAGCCATTAACCCTGACAAATCAGAGCTTATGATCATTACCCCCCAACACTGCAAAACCATACTCACAACCACTCAACCACCACTCATCCTCACACTATCACAAATAACGTTAGAAACCTTGGTATCACCCTAGACAACCACCTTAACTTTAAGCAACATATCAACAATACTATTAAAGATGGCTACTTCAAACTACACACACTAAAAAAACTCAGACCCTTACTATATCAACATGATTTCTGCACAGTACTTCAATCACTTATCTTTTCAAAAGTGGATTACTGTAATGCCCTCCTCCTGGGCCTCCCTAAAGCTACCTTACTGCCACTGCAAATGCTTCAAAATTCAACAGCACGCATACTCACCAACACAAAAAGATCAGAGCATATTACTTATTTATTTATTTATTTATTTATTTATTTAAAGTCTCTTCTATACCGATGTCCGTTCGCACATCGCATCGGTTCACAATAAACAAGAACTTTTAGGCGGAGCCCTTACATAAAACAGAAAATATACAGTTAACTATAGGGTGGAGCCCTTACATATAACCAGAGAAACAAAAACCAAGGGAAGGGTCAAGGGTAGGGGAAGGGTCATGGGTGGAGGGAGCAATAACATAAGATAACTAAAAACATGACTTCAAAAAAGTACAATGTACAAAATAAGGGACATAAAGTCCCTTATTTTTGTACTTCCATACTCAGAGACCTACAATGGCTCCCCATTGCAGAGAGAATCATGTTTAAAACTTTATCCTTAATTCACAAAACCCTTCACACTGATGATATGACATGGCTCAACAATGATCTATACTTCCACAAACCCTCCAGACCCGCCAGAACACAACATGCTGCCACCCTACACACCCCCTCTCATAAAACCTTCACTCTCGCGGCAACTAAGAAACGTGCGATTACTATAGCTGGACCAGCATTTTGGAATAACATGACTCCAGAACTACGTCAGGAAATTTGCCCAATAAAATTCAAGCAAAAACTCAAAACATGGCTATTCCTGCAAGCATATACATAATCTGCACACCTTTTTAATCATCACATCAATTCCCTGCCTCAAAGTTACAGAAATATCTGTTTTTCGCTTGTTCACTCAAATACCTAACAATTATTTATTTTTCCTCCACGATACTGCAATTTTCATATAAGCTCATTCATTTCTCAATTTAATTTGTATATTTGTATATATTTTCTTATTTATTCTATGTATATGCACAGTTAATTCGTTTCCCCTTTCCCTTCTTCCCCACCCCCCTCCCTCAGTTAATTTGTTATCTTCCCCAAGTCAATCTTATCTGTAAAGCTCCGCTGCCTACTTCTTGTTTAGTAGCACGGTTGCTAGTTCATGTTCTATGTAAACCGATGTGAAGTTACTAAACAAATGTCGGTATATAAAAACTGCAAATAAATAAATAAAAATAAAGGAGGCATGGTGGTTGCAGGGAGAGGAAATGACACAAAACCAAAAAGAAGAGCAGTGTGTAGGAGCTGTGGGATAAGAGAGACTAGTGAAGGATGTTGACAATGAGCATCACTGAGAGAAGTAAGGAAACATATAAACAAGGAAGGAATATGAACTAATGTCATCTGGATTGTAAAGCGGTGCATAACCAGAGGGAGGGAAAGAATGCAAAAAAGAATGTAAACTGAGCTGCTGGTGTAAAGGAGTATCCCTGAGGGATGGGGGTGACAAAGAGAAGGAGAGGTAGACCACCGAGGATGGGGAGGAGGAGGATTGTCACTGTGGAGGGGTGAAGAGGAAGACCATCACCCCAGGGAGAATGGGGAAGTTGAGCATAACCAAGAGGCATTGAGGAAGAAAGTCAGTGTAGAAAGATATAAGGACTAGAATAATGTGGAGGAGCATCACAGCAGGAAAGCCAATGTGGGTAGTACCACAGGTTGAGAAAGAAGGAGGAGGATCAATTGGATAGAAGGGTAGAGGAATTGAAGAATCATCAAGGAGGCAAGAGAAGACTATCTTCATGAGGGAAAGAAAAGATAAGCATTACTGAAGGGGGCAGGAGAGAAGCATCACAGAAGAGAAGGAAAGGAGAAAACATCATTTTGAGGTGGGTGGGGGAAGTAGACTGAAATTTTACAAGTAAGGAATGGTATCGCCTGAAAATCACAAAAGAATATCACCATTGGTGATCCAGAGGAAAAGGAGGTGTGATGGCTAGGAAGTGGGAGAATGTGTCAAAGAAGTTAGAAGAAGAGGAGGAAGAGGAGGAGAATGGGATACAGTGAAAGAGGAGCACCATTAGGGATCAGCAAGAGAAAAGTGTCATTGGGGTGAGAGGGGAGTCATTGAGAGGGAGGAAGGACAAAAGGAGCAACATTGCTGATGGAAAAAGTGCAGAGAGGTGGAGTGTTGCTTTATATGAAGGTGAGCTTCATGAGGGTCTAGAAGAGCCTCATAGGTGGGGATGGACAACATGGATTGGCACTGAAGGGGATAAAGAGAAGGAGCATCAACAGTGGTATAGGGATGGGGAAGAGATGCTTTACCAAATGAGGAAGAGAAGAAGGAGCATCAAGGGGGGGGGGGGGGTGTAGTTCATGCGGGGCATCATGTAGGGGTGGTATGGTTATAGGAAGAGGGGCAGCAGCTTGTAAAGTCTCCTTCCTCTATTCCATTCTGTTGGAGAAGCACAGAAAATAAAGCTCATTTAAAAATTGTCTTTGTGCATTTATGATTATTTATTTATTATTTATTTATTTATTTACAATTCTTATATACCGTGTAGGGATGTGAATCGTGTCCTCGATCGTCTTAACGATCGATTTCGGCTGGGAGGGGGAGGGAATCGTATTGTTGCCGTTTGGGGGGGTAAAATATCGTGAAAAAATCGTGAAAAATCGTTAAAAAATCGAAAAAAAAATCGAAAATCGAAAAACCGGCACATTAAAAACCCCCTAAAACCCACCCCCGACCCTTTAAATTAAATCCCCCACCCCCAAATAACTTAAATAACCTGCGGTCCAGCGGCGGTCCGGAACGGCAGCGGTCCGGAACGGGCTCCTGCTCCTGCATCTTGTCGTCTTCGGCCGGCGCCATTTTCCAAAATGGCGCCGAAAAATGGCGGCGGCCATAGACGAAAAGATTGGACGGCAGGAGGTCCTTCCGGACCCCCGCTGGACTTTTTGGCAAGTCTCGTGGGGGTCAGGAGGCCCCCCACAAGCTGGCCAAAAGTTCCTGGAGGTCCAGCGGGGGTCAGGGAGCGATTTCCCGCCGCGAATCGTTTCCGTACGGAAAATGGCGCCGGCAGGAGATCGACTGCAGGAGGTCGTTCAGCGAGGCGCCGGAACCCTCGCTGAACGACCTCCTGCAGTCGATCTCCTGCCGGCGCCATTTTCCGTACGAAAACGATTCGCGGCGGGAAATCGCTCCCTGACCCCGCTGGACCTCCAGGAACTTTTGGCCAGCTTGTGGGGGGCCTCCTGACCCCCATGAGACTTGCCAAAAGTCCAGCGGGGGTCCGGAAGGGACCTCCTGCCGTCCAATCTTTTTCGTCTATGGCCGCCGCCATTTTTCGGCGCCATTTTGGAAAATGGCGCCGGCCGAAGACGACAAGATGCAGGAGCAGGAGCCCGTTCCGGACCGCTGCCGTTCCGGACCGCCGCTGGACCCGCAGGTTATTTAAGTTATTTGGGGGGGGTTCGGGAGGGTGGGGGATTTAATTTAAAGGGTCGGGGGTGGGTTTTAGGGGGTTTTAGTGTGCCGGCTCACGATTCTAACGATTTATAACGATAAATCGTTAGAATCTGTATTGTATTGTGTTCCATAACGGTTTAAGACGATATTAAAATTATCGGACGATAATTTTAATCGTCCTAAAACGATTCACATCCCTAATACCGTGCAATGGGTAGGGAACTATCCGTCTAGGCGGTTTACATATTAGAAACATACACAAATAATATTACACTAACATTTCATTCAAACAAATCAAAAAATTATGTACATGATTATGACAGTTCACACAATATTATGACTGAAAATCAGTATATACTGTAATAGCTGGTTAAGTGGTGATAGGGTAAAACAAATGTGATGTGTGGGCCTGGATGCCAGATTCCCCAAACTGCACCCAATATCTGAAAAATGGGCCCTGCCAGCCAAGCCTCTATCCCCCAAATCCTCAAAGAAAACTTGAAAAATAAAATCAAGAGGTCCTCTCATCAGTCTCTTCTCTTCCCGTTCCACAGTTGGCTGACATAAGATTGCAATTCCCCTTCCTCTAACTCCCTGGCTCTCCCTCAGTCCAACCCAACCCAACCCAACCCTCATGCCCACTCACCTTATCAAACAATTTTCAGCTGCTGAGATTGCAGTGTCACTCCCAACAGCTTCAGTTTTGCTCTGACAGCAACCCTGGAAGCGTAAGCTACCAGCTGTTCTACTACTCTGACTCATCCATTAGTTACATATGGGATTCGTTTCCCATTAAAGTAAAAAAAAAAAACCCTATCCCAACCTTTAAACTTAATTAACTACAAACCCCCACCCTCCTGACTCCCCCAAGACTTGCCAAAAGTCCCTGGTGGTCCAGCGGGGGGTCCTGGAGCGATCTCCTGCACTCGGGCCGTCAGCTGCCAGTATTCAAAATGGCGCTGATAGCCTTTGCCCTTACTATGTTACAGGGGCTACTGGTGCCATTGGTCGGCACCTGTCACATGGTAGGAGCAATGGATGGCTGGTGCCATTTTGTGCTCCTACCATGTGACAGGGGCCGACCAATGGCGCTGGTAGCCCCATTGACATAGTAAGGGCAAAGGCTATCGGCACCATTTTGAATACTGGCAGCCGATGGCCCGAGTGCAGGAGATCGCTCCAGGACCCCCGCTGGACCACCAGGGACTTTTGGCAAGTCTTGGGGGGACAGACCAATCGCACCAGTAGCCCCTGTGACATAGTAAGGGCAAAGGCTATTGGCGCCATTTTGAATACCGGCAGCCAACAGATCGAGTGATCCAGGACCCCCGCTGGACCACCAGGGACTTTTGGCAAGTCTTGGGGGGACAGACCAATGGCACCAGTAGCCCCTGTGACATAGTAAGGGCAAAGGCTATTGGAGCCATTTTGAATACCGGCAGCCAACAGACCGAGTGGGTGGGGGTTTTATTCGTTAATGATACGTTGCATTCGTGGGGGTTCGCCATACGTTTCAGAACCCCACGAATGCAACAAATAGGGACCTAAACGTTGCGGATTGCACATTCGTTCAAAACGAATGCACATCCCTACCGCGCGCACATGTGCGCTGAATTTTAAGTGGACGCATGAGTGTGCACGCAAATACCGCTTCTACCACATAAGTGGGGAATTTTAAAAGACAGGCCCACCGACGCCATTGCCAGTTTTCCTAGTTTGTTCCCAGTTCACCCAGTTAAGAAATAGTTTAATAGCCCCCCTTTCCCCCCTGTTAGCTCTGACCTTTAAAACCACACTGATCTGCCTAGATTTTTTTGTTTTATGTTTAAAACAATTTTTATTAGTTTTGTTTTTAGTTTTATAAGTTACACATCATCTATAGCAGAAGTTAAGTTAGGCGGCAGGAAACCCCAGCATGCACCAGTGTGTGTAAGTATTTAAATGCAAATTTCATGGTAAAATCCTAGTGCCCTCGCCAGGGCTCAATGATACTTCCGAGTCAAACCAGGAGTCTGCCTCCATGCTTCCCAGCAAGTGACTGCAACAGCAAAGAAAATAGAAGGTAATGGGCTCAAATGCTCCAACATCATCTACTGTTTTAGGGTATTTTCACCTGAGGAGCTAGAGGGAAATTACTTCATTTTCCCTTTCCTTTTGATCATGATAAAGGCCAAAACAACAACTTTTAAAGGAAAAAAAGAAACAGCACTCAATGGAGATGCACTTATAGCAGGTTACTGCTTTGTCAACATCTTGTATCAACTTTTTTTTGCTCATTTTTTTTTTCAGACACTATCTCCACTTAACAAGCCTGCTCCTGAGACTGGCTAGAGTTAGTCGAAAAACTTATTTGGCTATCTCCTATTATCATTATCCTATTAGGCTAGCGGAGATCGGCATCAAAAATACCGTACTAAACTGGTTCAAGTCCTTCCTTCAAATAGACGTACAAAGTTAAGATTAACAACAAAGAATCCCTCCCTTTCATCTCTTCCCTAGGAGTTCCTCAAGGTTCATCCCTTATCCCCAATACTATTCAACATATATCTTCTCCCCCTCTGCAATCTACTCTCCTGAGCTGAAACTTACATTTTACCTCTATGCAGACGATGTCCAAATTCTGATACCAATCACCGACTCGCTGCAAAAAACTCTTCACCATTGGAATGCCTGTCTCATCCACATCAACAATCTCCTCTCAAAGCTCAATTTGTTACTCAACACCGAAAAAACTGAATACATCCTAATCACACAAAATGGCAGTGATCCACTAAACTACGTTCAACAGCCAATGTCCCCTACCTTCTCTCCCAAGGTAAAAAACCTCGGAGTAATCATAGATAGCCAAATGAACTTCTCTAGCTTCATCAATAACACAGTAAAGGAGTGTTATTTCAAACTCCAAGTTCTTAAACACCTAAGACCCCTTCTCCATTTCCACGATTTTAGGTCAGTTTTGCAAGCCATTATATTTTCCAAAATTGACTATTGCAATTCACTCCTTCACGGCCTGCCTGATATCTCACTCAAACCTCTCCAGCTACTACAGAACGCTACGGCCAGGATCCTCACAAAATCCAACAAGAGGGACCATATAACTCCTATTTAAAGAATCTTCATTGGCTCCCCAATTAAGTTTAGAATCCTTCATAAACTATTAACAGTCACTCACAAAGCCATACACAACATTACTCCTCTGGATCTTACAATTCCTCTGCAACTCCACACCTCGGTCCGTCCAATCAAACTTGCCCAGAGAGGAACCCTGCAAACACCCACCACCAAGACCTCCTTCAGAAAGAGAGCTATATCCGCCTCGGGCCCCAAGCAATGGAACCTGCTCCCTCCTGAACTGAGGCTGGAACAATGTCCAATCTCCTTTAAGAAGAGACTTAAGACTTTGTTGTTCGAACAAGCCTTTCCATAATTATTCACCTCAGCCATCTTCTTATCCGCATCATGAGTACACTAACCAACTTTAGGACTTCATAGTTCTCTCCTACTCATAGTCCTCCCCTACTCAATTTTCCCTGTTCTTCACCCAGGTTATACAGACCAAATTTCTCTGTTTTGCTTCACCCAACATTATGTATCCCATAATTTGTTATCCCAGATTATTTCCCTGTTCATTGTTTTGTTACCCAGGTTATCCAAGTTATTTCTACCCTGTTCATTGTAAAACAAGACTCTGTCTCTGTTAATGTCGCTAGTTGTAATGTAAACCGAAGTGATAATTAATCTTGTTAATTGAACCTAGGTATATAAAAGTTATAAATAAATAAATAAATATCAGAGTTAGCTAGATAAGTTTCCAGGCTAGCTTATCCCTACCCCAGAATAGGCTTGATATGCCCAGAATTGATTTGGCTAAAATTTAGCAGGATAATGACTTATCTGATTTAAATAAGTTATGGCGACATTGAAAAGTCACAAGTTATCCAACTAAGGGGGCCATTCTCTGATTCAGGGCACAGTCCGCACCGGAAGGGGAGGAGTCGGGGAGGCCTTGGGGCCGGACTCCGTGATGACTTCGCTGATGGCGAAAAGGAAGGACACCTTATCGCTGCCAGCAGCGTGCCCAATAGCGCTACCTTTCACGGCGGTGCTATTGGGTGCGAAAACCGGCAGCGATCGCACCGCAGCGATCGCACCGCAGTGTGTCACGAGCTCAAGCTCGTGACACACTGCACACTACACAGCACAGCTGAACTAAAAAAAAAATCTTAATTATTATTGTACTGTTAAAAATGGCACAGAAAGATAAGATATTCATAACAATTTATTTTGTACAAGCTGTTATTAAAATTAATGTATTTTATTTTTTTCACAAGTTTTAATCTTTGCTTAATTGAACTTCAGCTAGAAATGTGGGATTGATATGGTGCACAGTTTCTCAATATAGGATTGAAGGATAGACAAACTCTAGTGCATCTCACTGTCAACAACATCAAAATATTTTGACCTATTCTGGAGTTTATACACAACAGAATTAGAACTTCATTTACCTCCTCTTCTTCTGGCTTCCCCCAATATTCAAACCCTCCTCTTCTTTTCAAGGAACATTTATCCTCTTCCACCACAACATTCACCCCCTCTTAATCTCATCCCCTTTCAGCATTTACCCCCCTCTGAATTCCAATCAATCACTTACAATTCCCTGATTGTAGTCGAGTGCCTCTTCCCACATCCTTCACTCTGAATCCTGGGATCACAAACTAAAAGCTGTGTTCTGTATCTCGTTCAGCCCCCTCCCCTCCAGTGGAAACAAGGGGACAGAATGGGAGGGAATGGATGAGACTAGAACACAGGACATAGCAGAATAGAAAAGCAGAGTGCTTAGTTCCCTTCTGCTCCCGACATGCTGCCTGCAGTGCCTGTTCAGTCTCAACCCTTCCTCCTACGTAGGCGCTGCAGAGAAGTAAACAATTGCTATCATAGGCAGTGCAATGGGGAAGGCCAGTGGGGCCACGGTCCTGCCAACATTTTACCCCACATTGCATCAGCAAGTAAGGTACTTGGGGAGGCAGAGGCAGGGGCAGCAGAGAACCAAAAAGGTTCTCTACTGCCCCTGATCAGTCTGCTCCCTTCTCCAGGCCCTCCCTTCCTGTTCCCTGCAGAGAAGTAAAGAGAACAGCTGTTTGATATTCGGGGCCCTGAGCAATAGGTTCTGGGCATGAGCCCTGCACGCTGTGGCTGGCAATGCCCTTGATAACTGGGGTTTCACTGTATTTAAAGAGAATAATGCAGTGAGAGACTGGAATAGGATT